>NC_134355.1:654848211-655138211 GCF_048569485.1 Anomaloglossus baeobatrachus
CTATCTATTCCTCTATCTATCTATCTATCTATCTATCCCTCTATCTATCTATCTATCCCTCTATCTATCTCTCTATCTATCTATTATTATTATTATTATTTATTTATAGAGCACCATTAATTCCATGGTGCTGTACATCTATCTATCCCTCTATCTATTCCTCTCTCTATCTATCCATCCCTCTATCTATCTATCTATCTATCTATCTATCCCTCTATCTATCTATCTATCTATCTATCTATCTATCTATCCCTCTATCTATTCCTCTATCTATCTATCCATCCCTCTATCTATCTATCCCTCTATCTATTCCTCTATCTATCTATCTATCTATCCCTCTATCTATCTATCTATCTATCTATCCCTCTATCTATCTATTCCTCTATCTATCTATCTATCTATCTATCCCTCTATCTATCTATCTATCCCTCTATCTATCCCTCCATCTATCTATCCGTCTATCTATCTATTCCTTTATCTATCCCTGTATCTATCTATCTATCTATCTATCTATCTATCTATTTATCTATCTATCCCTCTATCTATCTATCTATCTATCTATCCCTCTATCTATCCCTCCATCTATCTATTCCTTTATCTATCTATCCGTCTATCTGTCCCTCTATCTATCCCTCTATCTATCTATCTATCTATCTATCTATCCCTCCATCTATCTATCCCTCTATCTATCTATCCCTCTATCTATCTATCTATCTATCTATCTATCTATCCCTCTATCTATCTATCTATCTATCCCTCTATCTATCTATCTATCTATCCCTCTATCTATCTATCTATCTCTTATATTGTTTTTGTAGCTATGTATGTGTGACGCCCTGGGCAAGCCAGGGGTCACAGGTCATTGCACCAACACACCCTACACCCCAGTTAGGAACATCGAAGCTAAACTAAAATCCTTGTTGCCTTCCTCCAGAGGCTGATGTTCACACCAGGGGGTGGGCCAGGCGGTTGGCTCCACCCACCGAGGAGGACACAGCTCTGGAGGCGGGAAGAACCAGGCAGAGTAGCCCAGGCAGGGCTTGTGTGAGGAGTCCAGCTAGGGCAGTGAAAGTGAAAGGAAGTGAAGTGGAAGTGGTAAAGGAGGAGTAGGAGAAGTGGAAGAAAGGTGAAAGGTGACAGAAAGAAAGCCTGAAGGGAGAGTCCAGCTGTGTGCAGGACAGAGTCAGCAAGGTCAGCAACGGTGGTGATTGTCTGAAGGGGTGACCATTTGGAAGTTCCTGGAAGGACCGCGGACGGGTAGTGGCCCGGCGGTCTGGAGCAGCGTACCAAAGGACAGTCAGCACCAGGGCAGGGGCCTCTCGGACCCCGGCAAGGCTTGGAGTCGCCATAATTTGCCAAATCCGTCAGTGAAGGGGACGCAGATCCCCCAACAACCAAGTCCCGATTGAAGGCAACAGCCCAACCATTACAGTAGAAACACCGCCACCGCCAGGGCACCAGTTTCTCAGGGCCAGCGCCTGCGGGCAAAGAGTAGAGCTCCCCCGGTCCAGCTTGAAGCCGGGGAGCGGGTTACCGGTGGGAACCCATCGCTACCAACACAGAAACAAAGGTGCAGGGAAAAGGGACATCACCGTCACCTACTGGGAGAGCAAGTGCAGCCGTCCGTGGGAACCGTCTTTCCAGCCGTGTGGTTTACCGTAGAACTGTGTCAACGTCTCAGGCTGAGTGAGTACCACAGTGCCGCAAGGCACAGCGCTGCCCCCGCGTCCCTGCGCCCACCAAGCCCTGCATCTCCCATCTCATCACCGGGCCCCGGGATCACCAACCCCTACCCACGGAGGGGCAACACAACAACTAGCTGCTCCCCCACCATCACTCCCGGGATCCCCACATCGAGCAGCGGTGGTGAAATCACCACAACCGTGGGTGGCATCACGGACAATAAACAATCCCCACACCCAACAACCCCTTTTCACTCACGGGCGAGGAGCGCCGCTCGAGAACCCCCGGGATCCGTCCCACAGCTTGAGCCACCACTGAGCAGCGGCAGCCGCCGGACCCGAGCAGAGGGGTGAGCGCAGTGTGCTGACACCCTCCTCCCCGCCAGCGACATATGTTTTAATGCTGCAGAGACACAATACTTTAAAAAGCCGGCCAGGTACTATATGTGTTGGAGGATTAGTCTAGGGCATGGCGACTTCTACATCTGATACAACAATTTTATAAAACAAATAAAAACTAAATAAATAAACTGCATTCCTGGTACATAGACTATGCCTATAAGGCTATGTGCACACATTGAGTATTTAAAGCAGATTTTTCTGTTTCAAAACCAGAATGTTAGCAAGAAAGATGCTCTGTACAATATTGAGGTTTGTAAATTGTTTTTAGATTCCTTTCCACTTGTGCACTCGCTGTGTTTTTATTTGCGCTTATTCCCCATTTGTTTGAATAGATCAACAATTGCTGAAAAAATGGGGAAAGCATTGGCATAGTTCAGATTTGCAGAAAAAAAACGCATTGATGGTGAAAATCTAGAAGGCAAAAAATAGCATTTCATTCATTTTGTTGGTAATGTAAACTGTAGTGTCTATTACCCTTGAAAAACACTAAGACACTAGACTGACTTATATTATATTTTTTGCTCCAAAGATGCGCTAGGGCTTATTTTAAGGTATGTCTTATATTTTTCCATGAACAACAATCCACCTTTATTCTTGAACAAAAAAACCCCAGCATTTATGTAAATCTAATCCTGCCATCACATTCTGGAACATCAACATTTTGTGTTATTCCTATTACTGGGTCATATGCACATTTCCTTATCTGATCCTCTAGTCTCATGGTGCAGAACCCGTCCTATAGTGGTGGGTGTGGAGACACGGGGGTCAGTGGGTGCTCTCGTCCGCTGGCCCGGCCGCCTTTACAAAGACAGCGTGGCCCGGGCTCATCCCAACTGAATGCACGACCTCCTTAACCGTGGGCGGAACACTACTCAGACAACACAGGGTGAGGGAATCACAATATTAACACTTTATTGGATGGCCCCCCGAGGAAGCCCTATGCGAAACGCGCGTCAGGTCCCCAGGACAGCACTTACCGTGGAATCTCTATAATGGGTGAGAACAATTAACTTTACCTATCATCGCATATTGTTTTGGCTGTAACATGCCCCTAGCAGCCGAGTGGGCTTCTTATTTATGTTATACTTAAGCCTTTGACCGCGGATGCGATAGTAAGACTGCAATTGGGTGCATACCCTTTTTTCTGCTTCATTGGGGGATTTCGTCTGCACCTCGTGACATGGCACATGGGGAACTGACCCTAATGGATGCAGGTGTCCGGGATACAAATCATATATTTTTTTATTAAATATGAACACTATGATGCATAGTCTCACGTGTATGGTGGTTAGACCCTGATGTTAACTAGATATTACTGCTTTTTGGCACCCATCAGACTTGCCTTGGCATCCGTGGCATGATACTATCATACTTATAATACATTGTATTTCTTGCTCAAACTCTGCCTGCTGGGTACATGCTGCTATTTTTGCCATCGTGCTCTTTGACTTTCTCTTTCCGCGGTAACTGCTGCCCTGCTTTCTTTCACCTTATTTCCCCTTGTCACATTGTGTGCTTATTTTATGAATTTATAATATTTAATAAAGATTGAATATTTTATAGTTAAACAAATTGGAATACGACTTCGTTTTTCTTGATTATCCTTCCTTAGGTAGTCTTTGATAGCTCAGCCGAATCCTTGCATTCGATGCTGAAGTCCATATAGTATTATAATCCAGGTTCGGTTATGGATTTCCAATCGGATCCGCAGGTCCTAGATTGGTAGCATGTAGGAAGAGTCTAGCGGGGCAATGGACAGTCCTCCTTCTTATACCCCTGAGCTCTCCATTCAGACCATTGGGGTCTTCACAATTGGTGGATAAGACTGGGCTCTTATTGGCTAGATTTCAAGCCGTATACAAAATATCCAAAGACGAGGGAGAGACAGCTAAGTTACATTGCATAATTGATTTGTCTGGGTATCTGACCTTCACTGGCCAAGGCAATTACATGTGTCAACAATAACTGTAACACCAAACTCCTAAGAGTCTTGTAGAAACAATGAGGGGCTTATGCCAATCTATAAACAAACTATCTTCATGTCTGGCTGAATTTTAGGAAAAAACTTAACCCATGCTAGGCACTGACAAATTCCATGTCATCACAGTGGGTACAGACCATATTTACAAAGGTATAAATTACTTGCTTACATTTATTTTTCTCTATATACTGCTAAGTTTACCCCCAAAAGAAAACAGACACCCCCTGAAAGAATCGCACTTACCAGACCCCAAATAATTAGAGTTACAAGTGAATGGGCTCTCACATACAAATCTGCATCACTGTCAGGCCCCACTGCGTTGTACAGAGATTGGCTCCCCCTGGTGACTGGAAGCAGTATTGATCGCACGGAGTGGTACGGGTACCCAATCTGTTTGTGAGAGCTGCGGTGCAATATAGATGGAACAATGAGGGACCTGACAATGACGCAGATTTCTGTGTGAGAGCCCATCCACCATCGGCAATTGCGAACTGTGATTATTTACAGCCTGGTGAGTGCGCTATTTTTTTTTGGGGGGGGGAGGGGATTGTCTGCTTTCTTTGGCGATGTCCAGTTCCTTTGATGAAGGGTCCTGCTATATTGTTTAACTTTTTAGCTGCTTTGACACTTATGGAACCGCAACTTGATTTTCGAGTAGAGCGTATATTTTAAGCACACTCAAAAAAGCCCCAAAAATACTACTAGGGCTTATTTTTGGGATAGGTCATATTTTGAGGGGAAACAGGGGATTTGTTGTTTTTTTAAAAAAAAAGAAGAAAAAATCTGCCATACAGTTCCAGACACATGGACCTATTGATTTAATACAAATGTTTATGTTCTTTACGAAAGGGGTGTCACTTACAGTGTAATTATGCAGAGCAGACAAAAGGCACGCCCCCGAGGATCCTGTAAGCTATGCTACCTTTGTAAAGCCCATGGAACGTAGCACTAAATAAAAAGGTGAGTATCTCCTAAACTGTATGGTGGATGTAAAAACAAACAGAAAAAAACTAAATAACAGAATACTCAAGGAAGCAGTGGGAGTAAATTAAAAAGTCCTTCAGGTCCTCTTTAAAACACCATAACAACCAGGGTGCACTTTTCATAGCAGGAGTAAACTTATGACACTGAGAAGCAGTAAAGTCATATGAAGAGTGCACATCTACAATATCGCAGCTTATACAGTGTATACAGTGTGTCCACCCATATCCTGTCCACTACCATTAAATTGAGAACGGCGGCAGCTATAGGCATGGAAGTGGTGTCTAGGTATAGTAAAGTAGCCATGCACTACGCAATGAAACCGCCTATAGCGCCACCTGGTGGAAAACAACGGAGTTAGCATTTTTATGTCGAAAACGTCACGAGATAGAGAAAAGAAGTGAATTACAAAGTTGTAGGGCATCATCAATTCAATACGAATCGACAACTTGCATACAGAAATGCTATGATATGAAACCCATGACTCCCCCAAAACATTGAATGCTGGTCACGCATATGGCACTCATTTAACTTTGATGCTCAAAATGGCCCCCGTCAGCTGCAATGCACATCTGGACTCTGCACAGCATACTGTATCTTGCTGCACGTTGTGCAATATGGTGGGTGACACGTTTGCACAAGCATCTGTGATACGTCGTCGTAGGTCCTGCAATGTTGGTGGAGGGGTCGCATACGCCTGCTGTTTGATGTGACCTCATAGAAAGAAGTCCAATGGGGATCAGGTCAGGTGGCCTCCATGCAGCCACCATACCCAATGACTTGTAGCAAGGTCTCCATGAGGAATCGCTTCACGTCCGCAGCCTTGTGAGTTTTACACGTTCTAATCATAGCATTTCTGTATGCAAGGTGTCGATTCATATTGAATTGATGATGCTCTACAACTTTGTAATTCACCTTTTTTATCTCGTTCGGTTTTTGAGATAAAAATGCTAACTCCGTTGTTTTCCACCAGGTGGCGCTATAGGTGGTTTCATTGTGTAGCGCATGGCTACTTTACTATACCTAGACACCACTTCTATGCCTATAGCTACCGCCGTTCTCAAGTTAATGGCGGTGGACGGGATATGGGTGGACACACGGTATATTAGAAAAGTCAGATAAAACCCTCAAGGTTCTGCAATAGTACAGGATAAAGACGCATTTGCATTTCCGAAACTTTTTTTTCCTTGTCTCTTTACAGCCGTTATAACCTTTCCTGAAGTGCCGCCTTCCTCTGCCGGCAGAACATTAACTATAAATTGTTCCACTGATGGCAATGTAGATAGCATCGAGTTGGTAAGAGAAAACCTCCTGACCTATAAAAATAATACAAAAGGAGTGTTTTACAAAATAGACTACACAACAAAACAATGGTCAGGTAAGTGCAAACATCCACTTCTAACAGTATAAAACACTTTGCAATTTTAGATCTCAGTTGTCACAGCAGTAATGATGACCCCAGATCTGCCGTATTAGTACTCACATGTATACTAACAAGCATAATGCACCATAATAAGGAATTGCCAATGTGTTAATATAAGTTTATGCTCACACATGGTCAACAAAATAAAAAAAAAGGTATTACAAATATAAAAGAAAAAAATCACACAAAAAAAATCTATTTTACAATTCGTATTTGCTGCAGAAATTTCCATATCAAAATTCTACATAGAAAATGTGCGCTTTTGTACCGCCCTGAGAGGGGCCCGGCCGCTTCCTCCGCTTGCTCGGGCCGAGCCGCTCGAGGTCCGGGCTCGGGTTGTCAGTGGCACGAGCGCCTCCGGACCGGGGGCCACGTCGCTCTGTTAGAGGGGAGAGGTAGTGGGGTGGTGGTGATGGTGGTGGGACGGGGCGCGCAGCCGGGAAGGGCCGCGCTGTCGTCTCACGGGTCGTGATACCACCCACGGGTCGTGGTGACGGGATGCACCACCGCTGCGGCTGAGGCGATGGCGGGCTCGTCCGGGATCGGTGTTGCGGCCGCAGCCTAGATGTTAGCCCCTCCGTGGGTAGGGGCGGTGTGTCCCGGGGCCCAGCTTGGGGGACTGCAAGCGCTGATGTTGTTGTCGGGGTGCAGGGTGCCGTGCCGCGGTGTAGTGTCGTGCCCGGATGGCACTGGTGTACTCACGATTAATTTACACTCAGAGTCACTGGTAAACCAAAGCTCAGATGTGGTCGGTTCCCGCGGCCGGCTGCTGATGTCTCCTGTGGGGTTGATGGTGGCCCCTTTTCCCGTGCACCCCTGGATGTTGTGTTTTTGGCTCCCCTGCCTGAGCAGTGGTAGCCCGCTCCCCGGCGTTGAGCTGCCGGAGGAGCCCTCGGTTGCCCGCAGGCACTGGCCCGTCGAGTGTTTGGCCCTTGGCGGTGGCGCTCACCCGGTCTCGGTGGGCTTTTGCCTTCTTTCGGGACTTTGGGTGTGGATGAACCCGTGAGGTCCAGCCAGCAATCAGTCAATTTGCCTATACTCAGTGGCTTCTAAGCTAGGACGGGGTCTGAGTACCCGTATTCTGGTGCTCCAGTACACGGTTGACTCCCCGGTTCAGGACCGGCGGGCTCCAACCCAGGCCCGGTCCGTACAGTTCTGCCGGTTGTTGTACCGGTACTCCTGCAGGCGGCCACCACCGTCTGCCTGCCTGACGTTTTCCAAGGGGCCCAGGCTCCAACCCGGGTCCCTGACAGCTGCTCCTCTACCACTCACTGTCACTGTACAAACTAATCTGCTTGAACTTCCTGCCTCAGGACAGTAGTCTCCTCGGTGGGCGTGTCTTTCTGCCTGACTCTGCCCACCTGGTGTGTCCTACTGGCCCTGAGGGAGGCATCAGGTCTCCCTTTCGGGTGACTGGTGTGTGACCTCACAGGGGGTGGGGGTGTGTGTGGTAGGTGTTATTACCTGTGACCCCTGGAGTCCAGGGCGTTACACTTTTTTTCCCAGAGTTTTTACATGCGTTTCTGATGCATTTTTCCCCATTTATTAAAGAGGGTGAAAAATGCTGCAAAAAAACACTGAACGGATTGTTAAGCTGCCTCAAATCTGCAAGTAATAAATAAGAGGTGTGCAGGAGATTTCAAAAATCTCATTCTCTCGGCTGGGACAATAAAATGTACAAAAACACGGGAAAAATGTGTACAAAATGCAATGTGGGAAGAAAACCTATAAAACCTATACCTATAACCATATTACCATAACCTATACACCAAAATTATTTAAAAAATTATTTAAAAAAAAATGCCTCAACTATGGATCCCATGAATAACAAAATAAAAAAGAAGAAAGCTGGTGCCAGGTATGAGACTCTTGGTAGATTTGCAGCTTTGTCTTAGGGGTACTTTGCACGCTGCGACATCGCTAGCCGATGCTGAGATGTCGAGCGCGATAGTCCCCGCCCCCCTCGCAGCAGCGATATCTTGTGATTGCTGGCGTAGCGAACATTATCGCTACGCCAGCTTCATATGTACATACCTGTCCTGTGACGTCGCTCTGGCCAGCGATCTGCCTCCTTCCTAAAGGGGCGGGTCGTGCGGCGTCACAGCGACGTCACACGGCAGGCGGCCAATAGCAGCGGAGATGAGCAGGATGTAAACATCCTGCCCACCTCCTTCCTTCCAGCTGCAAAGGAGGTGGGCGGGATGTTTACATCCTGCTCATCTCCGCCCCTCCGCTGCTATTGGCCGCCTGCCGTGTGATGTCGCTGTGACGCCGAATGACCCGCCCCCTTAGGAAGTTCCTCGCTCCTGCGGCTTCACACACAGCGATGTGTGCTGCCGCAGGAACGATGAACAATATCGTACCTGTCACTGCACCGGCATTATGGAAATGCCGGACCCTACACCGATGATACGATAACGACGCTTTTGCGCTCGTTAATCGTATCAAAAATCATTTGCACACTACGATATCTACTGCGACGCCGGATGTGCGTCACTTTCGATTTGACCCCACCGACATCGCACCTGCGATGTCGTAGTATGCAAAGTACCCCTTAGGGCGGCTTTGCACGTTGCGACATCGCAAGCCGATGTTGCGATGTCGCACGCGATAGTCCCCGCCCCCGTCGCAGGTACGATATCTGTGATAGCTGGCGTAGCGAACATTATCGCTACGCCAGCTTCACATGCACTCACCTGCCCTGCGACCGTCGCTCTGGCTGGCGACCCACCTCCTTCCTAAGGGGGTGGGTCGTGCGGCGTCATAGCGACGTCACACGGCAGGCGGCCAATAGCAGCGGAGGGGCGGAGATGAGCAGGATGTAAACATCCCGCCCACCTCCTTCCTTCCGCATATCCTACGGAAGCCGCGGTGATGACGGTAGGAGATGTTCCTCGCTCCTGCGACTTCATACACAGCGATGTGTGCTGCCGCAGGAGCGAGGAACAACATCGGACCGTCGCGTCAGCGTAATTATGGATTACGCCGACGCTGCACCGATGATACGATTATGACGATTTTGCGCTCGTTAATCGTATCATCTATGCTTTACACACTACGATGTTGCATGCGATGCCGTAGTGTGCAAAGCCCGCCTTAGGCTCCCTTCACACATCAGTGATTCTGGTACATATGTTGCTCTGAATCACGGACATACATAGACCCATTAATATCAAGTGATTTTTCCCTGATCATGTCTCCATACAGTGTACACGCGTGTCAAGGATTTCCGCACGGAGACATGTCTGTTTTTTTCTAGCATCAGTGTCACATGGACCATACAGTGATGTGATCCGTGTGACACGTACCAGAAAAACATTTAAAATAAAAAGCTATTTAAACACACCTTCTCCAGCGATGCTGTCTCCGGCTGCTGCTCTCTCCTGCTTCCAGCCTGGCTAATTATTCTCATTCATATGCATTTATTCACTGCACTACCGACCCAGAAGTAGCTGCAGCGGGGAGACAGCGGCGGCCAGATACAGCATCCGGGAGAGTTCAGCACCATGGACAGCAGGAGCGGGGACAGGTGAGTATAATTGCCTGATCTCCATGTGATATCACTGATTACGGTTACCACACAGAGATCGCACGTGTGCCCAAGTCATGGCACATGGAGGGACATACGCACCTTTATCACGTCCGTGAAAAATACAGACGTTTTTCACGGACGTGTGAAGGGGGCCTTATGAAAACTTTTTGGATCTACTTAAATAAAAAATAGTGAAACTGACTCACCATACATAATCCTTGTATATTTTGCCCCTAGTATTTTTAAGAGGGTGCTGTTTAACAGGAGCACTCTAGTCCTCATTTTGGTCACGGAGACAGCCGGGAAGATTACACAGATATCCCACCGCTGCTAGCAAATACTAAAACAATAATTTGCTGCCTCCAGTCGGGCCAAATTAGCCATTCTTCCACCACCTCCAATATACAGCTCATTCGCAACTCACACCATTGCTCACCACCCTGCACTACTTAGGCAGCGACTAGTCTGGTCCTTTATGTAACCATTGTATACATTTGCTCATACCGATGCTTCTGACAGTGTACGTTTGATACCGAAACGACACGTATTGTTCACATTACACCTATCTTGAAAATAAGTATTCATCTAGCATCACATAATCTTCTTTCCTCATGATGTCATCTATTTTGTGAGGTGCACCAGTCCCTCCTGCAGCAAAACAACCCCATAACATGATGCTGAAACCCCCATGTGTTACAGTTGGGATAATGTTCTTTGGCTTCAAAGCTTCTCTCTTTTTCCTCCAACTGTAACGATGGTCATTATGGCCAAACAGTTCAATTTGAGTTTCATCAGATCATAGGACACGTCTCCAAAATGTAAGGTCTTTGATCCAGTGTGGTCTGGAATAGTGACCCGAAAAAAGGTGCAGAATCCTCAACTTCAATATGGTCACAAGAAGCGTCAGCTCAAATCTACCAAAAAGTACAGAAAGTCGACAGCAGGAAATTGAAAACAGGTGGTTTGGAGAGACGAGACGAAAGTCTGTAGACTAAGCTCTGATGGGTGCAAATGGGTATGGAAGAAACAAGGGAAAAATCGGCCAACGGATCGAGAAATTGAAGGACTTGTCAAGTCCGGTGGAGGAAGCCTGATGATATGGGGTTGTTTCACATCCAAAAGTGTTGGATACGTGACCTGCATTGATGGTGGTCTCAATGCTGAGCTATATGTGAGTATCCTACAAGACGAGTTACATCATACACTTAAGTACTTTGGGTATGAAACGGACGACATAGTGTTCCAGCAGGACAACAACCCGAAGCATAAATCAAGATTGGTGAAGAAATGGTTCATTGACAGTAAAGTAGAGGAGCTGGATTGGCCCCACTGCCCAAACCTCAACCCAATTGAACACTTGAAGTTAAAGCTGCATATATACCCAAGTAAGCCGACCAGTATGCACCAACATTGGTAACGTGTGATCAGATTTTGGTCAAGATATATGCTTGAATCTTATGGAGGAGACCCAGAAGGTTTCAGGCAGTGTTAAAAGCCAATGTTGAATTTACAAAATACTAACAAATAATTTAAATTTAGAATTTTAGGAGAAAAAAAGCAACAATTCAGTGACATGGCAAGAATCTG
Organism: Anomaloglossus baeobatrachus; assembly: GCF_048569485.1. Taxonomy (NCBI): domain Eukaryota; kingdom Metazoa; phylum Chordata; class Amphibia; order Anura; family Aromobatidae; genus Anomaloglossus; species Anomaloglossus baeobatrachus. The sequence goes on from NC_134355.1 coordinate 654,859,800, forward strand.
CATAACTAATCATATGCTAAATAGTTGCAAGTCAAATTTATGTATGAGATAGCCAAGATGATTGTCCATACAATGAAGGTCGTCTCATGCCCAAAGCTGTAATGGATGGGGAGATATGGAGCCTGAAATTCAAAAGTTCAAAACATTGTTACCCTTTTGCTTGTCAGTGCACCTACCCTTGGTGACCTCAGATGAGGGCTAGTCAATGAGGTGCGGCTCAGGTCCCAACAATTATGGGATCCCCTATCTTCTTGATATCTGCCCACTGTTCAGCTATGACCTCCTGGTGCGAACAGGTAATTAAACAGGATTATCTCATGGTAAAAACAAAGTTCACTTCTCACTCCTGTCTGTCGTAGTTTTAGATTGCTAGCTCTTCTTTCATTTCCACATAATGAGCCATGTGTCTAATAGAGTGTTCCTATTTTACCATTACATTTATGACAACTGTATCGCGGAATTATTTTTTCGTACAGTATGGTAATGTTTACTGTGCGCTGGCAGTAGTTATGTGTATAGTGTGGCAGCATGATTTAGATTCATTGCATTGTCATATATATTCCATGTGGTCATCTGATTTTATGTACATATTTATTACATGCTTTCTTATGTTTCTATTTTTTTTATTTAAAAGGTGTTTTCATATGTAATGTGTACCAACGTAGCCTGCAAACGTCAAAGAATATAACAGTGAAAGTTGTAGCATCGCCTCGACCGGAGGCAATACAGGTGTCTCCCGCTCAATCATATGTGAAATGTGGAAATCTAGCAACGCTGACGTGCTGCGTAATTAATGAAAACTATACTGTGTCTTTCAACAACGGATCCAAAAGCATAAATGGTAAGAAATCTTAGTACAGATATATTGTATAGAAAAATACATACAAAATAAACTGACCAGCACCTTCCAAAAGAATAAAGCGAGTGTGAACAGGTGCAAGCTGCATTAACCACATGATATCCAAACTAAAGAATACCGCAGCCTCTGTAAGTGCTAAGATGTCTGCGAATACTGAATATATGACACCACTGAATATGTAGCGCCTCTGAAACCATGAGGGTACTGCAAGGTTCTGCATCCTCACAAGGATGCAGAGCCTACCCCTTTAGGGACCCAGAACCCCAGTGCCAGTACCAACAAAAACCCAGGTAATCCCAGTTTTCCCCAACAAATCCCCCAAACAATGGTACAGGGCTAGGGTGGGACCAATGGATGGCCGCCTAGAGGTGGAGCCAATCCAGTCCACTAGTTGTCTAGGTGGGATGGGCGGACTGTGGACAGAGACAACACAGGAAGTCAGTAATCAGAACTGCAGAGACTGTGGAGTGTGTGGAGAGTAGTCAGAAAGTGTCAGACAGTGACGTCCTGACTCGGGTTAACGGTGACCTGGTACCCAGGAGAGGTGGTTGCCGGTGGAGTACTGGACCCTAGAGATACAGGACCCTAGGACAGGAAAGAGCTTCAAGCTGACCTGTTAACACCTGCACAGCAAGGGGACCATTAGGGATCTTGCTGACCCTTAAGAATCCGAAGACTCAGTAGCAAAGGGAGAACTGGGGAAAGGACCAGAGACTCCATCCCCACAGGGTTCACGCTACCGTCAGGCGGACAGAAGTGGACAAACCACAGAACGGGGACCCCCAGTGTTTATACCACGGAGACCCACTTACCGGAGACAGGTGCAGGGAAGGAGGTACCAGAGAACCAAACTGGCACTGGGACGAAGGGAACCTGGAGGCAAAGTCAGCCGGCCTCGGGCAACCAGTTAACATCTACCAGCAGTGAGTAAACCAGTTGCAATGAACACTTGTGTGGACTACCTTCTTCCAACGCCCACTGCACGATACACCCTCTGGGGCAAAACCCTACTTGCGGAGGGACTACCATTTTAATTGCCAATATCACCAGCCCCAGTAGAGACGTTTTGCAGCGGTGGCTCCCTACACTGTTCCGCAACACAACAAGTGGCGTCACAAGTGAACATTAGTTTATATTCCTCTGTAAATATCCCCATTACAAAAAGGGCCCAGGGCACGGAACCGGGCAACGGCCACCATCGTGATATCCCCCAAAAGAGACACTGCCCGGGACCGAGTAGCCCATATTCCTGGGTGCTACATATAGAATATACCTTGTTCACAAATTGGCCAATTTATGAAAGCCCATCAGCCACGTTGAAGAAACCTTTCTATGATGGGACCCTAACCAAATATTTATCACATACCGTATTTTACCTCCCAAAAATTTGGGAGGAAAATGGGGAGTGCATCTTATAATGCAAATGTAGCTTACCCAGGAATGGTGGAAAGGGGTCACAGGAGGCAGGGGAGATGCTGTGGGCTGTGTGCTGTTCTGTGGGCGGTGCTGATCCTGGGCTGTGCTTGCTGCGGGAGGTGAGGCAGGCGCCATCCTGAAAATGTCGGCAGTCAAGGCTTCAAATAATGGCGCCCGGAGTCGGCTCATGCACAGATTGAGTTCTCAGCTCAAGATCTCATCTATGCAAGCCCCACCTCCAGTCCATTGATCTCCCAGCTTCGGACGTAAAGAAAATGGCGCCCGGAAGATGAGATCTCGGCTTGTCATTGAGCTGATAGCCATTTCTTTGAAGCCCTTACCGCGAACATTTTCTGGATGCTCCTCACAGTGCCCACAGCGAACATCTGGGACACCCACCACATCACCCATAGCATAGTCCTACTCTAGCACTACCCCTGCCTCCTGTCACCCAGCTCCACCACCGCTGCTGTAGCCCCCCCAGTAAGACACCACCGGATTATAAGATTATAATTTTTATTTTTCCTTTTTTTTCTCTAACTTTGGGGTGCGTCTTATAAAACGAAAATTACGGTATGCCTCTCCCAGGCTAAAAGCTTCAAATATAAAGAGCAGGTAGGATGCAGAACTAATTAAAAATAGCCGTAGGATGATGGGAAGAGTTCAACCAAATATGGAGTCAGTCTCCACCTCCAACAGTACATTACAAAAAAAACAGTGACCAGAACCGCACAGGATAAAGCATGTGTGAACAGGTGCAATCTATCTGTGTATATATCTATCTTATCTATCTATCAATCTACTATTGGAGGTGGTGAGTGACTCCATATTTTACTGAGCGCATGAGTGTGGTTTTAATTAGTGCTGGATCGTAACGGCTCTTTAAATTTGTAGGCTCTTAGCTCGGAGGAGCCATACATGATAAATATTAGGTTTAGGATCCCATCAAAGAAAGATTAACTTGTCGCGGTTGATGGGCTCACGGGAATTGGCCTATTACATTGACATAGATAGATGCAGCCTCATTTATCAAGACCGGCGTTGTCTGTGTAGAGAGGTACTAGAGTCAGACTATTCTGTCTCTTCCTGGTAGCAATGAATCCAACCGCTCTAATTATCAGTCCCTTAGATAACTGTATGATTTTACTCACTCTACCGGCTTCCACAGATAGTGTTAACTCAGCCCAACGATGACTTGTAGAAAGACAAGGAGAAACGCTGTAGTTTTCTTCTAGAATCTTGTATTAAGTACAAAGTAAAGGCAGGTGAAAAGGAATAATCTGTACAGGGTTGCAGACATGTCTCTTCAACAATGGTTCCTCTAGACTAAACTGAAGGAGAAGGGAGGAGCTTTCTATACAGAAGCCAACTAAGGGAGGTACATAGGGACAAACTTCATACAGTCTAATCTACCTAGTAACAATAAAGGAATTTCCTGATAGGAGGAAAAATATGCAATGCATATGCATACCAGTCTGTCTTGTACTGTTAATGATTGTTGTACGTATACCCTCTTTCACTTGTAAAGCGCCATGGAATAAATGGCGCTATAATAATAAATAATAATATAATATACAACAGGTTGTTCCCATTCATGGGACACAACACAGACGCTCCTGGCTTATAAAGAGGCTCATGCCGCTTCATGAATCAGGAGGTTCAGACGAGTGGTTTACGCCTCTGTGTGCACCGAGCCACAAATCCCACTGCAATCCCTGCTCATGAGCTTGACAAGCCGTGGTCTCCACAGCACCATCCACCAAACCTCTGCCCATTTTGTCCCTGCGAACACCAAGAGTCAGAATATTTTAGCGCAGCCTAACGTCGCGCCAACATTATGCAACATTTCGAAGCTTTTTATGACAAATTGCTATTGTAAAAGCTTTGATGAATCAGGTCCATAGAAAATGCAGGAACTACTTCACTGATGATGCACGAAGTAACCAAAATAAAAAACCTTTCACGTTAATGTCATGCCTTTTGTTCTAGGCACCCCGTCTGGACGCTTGAGCGGTATGGACTGCTTTACTTACACACAGTCCGTTGACTGTAATACTGGTGTGAGCTCGGTTGTATATTGCATCGTCACCAACAAATTGAATTACAACGTGACAAGTGCCAACTACATGAGAATAAGCCAGATAACAAGTAAGATAACGACTACCAAGAGGGAAGAAAGGGAAACCGGGGAGAGAGGAAAGGTCGGGGAATAGATGGAGGGGTTGGATTCATGGTAAATCAGTATGTGGAGGGGAGTATTGACAACGCTATGTACTGTATAAGAATTAGAGGCTGATTCCATTGAATGGATACCCAGCATTTAGAGAACAACTCCCACATTACATACGGAGTGCATAGTGCCAGATACGTCCACCACGATCCTCCATCACTGAAACAGCACTAGGATCCTTCCACTGCCCATTGTATCATAATGATGAGCATCCTCCAAGTCTATGTAGACATGTACCGAATGGCCACATTATCAGAGACATCGGCTCTTTCACAATCGTCCCTATAAGATCCCACATGAGAGCCCTCAGTGCAGCTCCAAACAGATGAACAAGGTTTTTATACATCACCTTCAGAGTGAATCTACATAAAAATATAGAGTGATCTGAGTGCCTTCCAACCATGCCTAGGTATAGCCAAGACTGGGCCTTCAAAAACTGGCAACCATCTTGTGTTTTCTCGTGCTGCAATATGGGGAGGACACAGAACAGTGTGACTGAGGAAAGACACTCGTCGAAAGAAGATCCTGTGGACTGAAATGAGCTGGAGAAGGAAGTGAAGAATCATTATAATGATGATGGGATCAGAGGAGAATCTGAAGGATTGTTTAGAGAAAGATGTGAAGTATTATTCTGATGAAGGAATAAGAGTAGAGTGTGAAGAATCGTGACTTAGGAACGTCTGACTGACGGCCCTAACTTGCCGTTCTGACCCAAACCAGTTATCCACCTTTCACCACTCTTCCACTCAAAATAAGACACGGACTGCGTGACATTGGATGTAAAGGCCACAGCAGCCTCGTTTATTAACACCAAAATAATCAATAACATTTATTCATAAATGTAGTAAATAACTCCATAAACATAACCACCAGCAAAGGAGGGGGGGGTAAGTGAAGAGTCCCTTTGTACATGATTGCAACACCAGCTCCACCATGTGCCCTCAGCCGCACCACACCGACTCGAGGACACCCAGCCGAGTGTTGCTCCACCATGTGCCCTCAGCCGCACCACACCGGCTCGAGGACACCCAGCACATTAACATGCCCTGCTGTGACCCAGCACAGCAGGGTCCCACGTTAACATGTCCCGCTGTGACCGAGCACAGCAGGGACCCACCAACCATACCATTGCACACCAGGGGTAACCCGCTCCTGCACTGGGTTCCCCCCCGCTCTTTGTGCAATCCACCGACTTCAAATTCAAATACCCCCCTCCTTTCCGCCGACTGCTGCGACAAGGTCAATCCTCCTCGTCTCTCCATGTGGATAGCCAGAAATCCAAAAATAGGGCGGGTGGGCGGGACAATTCCAGACGTCTTCAGGTGATGAATGACCTCCCACCTCCTAATCCAGCCCTATATATACTCCCCTACACTAGCAACCCCCCGGACCAATTACATGGCCCCACAGCCCTATAACTCCACCTCCCATTTTCCCGCACAAAATACCCTGAGCATTAACCCCTTGCTAATCCTCAGGCCTAGCATCCCTCCTCAGTCATGTTGCCCTCCCTTGAGCCCTTTCAGGGCAGGCGTCCGGGCTTTTCTTTATGATGAATGGATTAGAGGAGGATGTGAAGAATTGATATGATAAAGGGATTAGAGGAGTATGTCAAGAATTGTTATCATGAAAGGATTAGAGAAGGATGTGAAAAATCATTATAATGAAGGAATTAGAGGCGGATGTGAAGACTTATTATGATGGGATTAGAGGAGGATGTGAAGAATAATTTTGATCAAGGGATTAGAGGAGGATGTGAAAAATTGTTATCATGAAGGAATTAGAGGAACATGTGAAAAATTGTTCTTGTGAAGGGATTAGAGGAAGATGTGAAGAATTGTTAGGATAAAGGGATTAGAGGAGTATGTCCAGAATTGTTATCATGAAAGGATTAGAGAAGGATGTGAAGAATCATTCTAATGAAGGAATTAGAGGTAGATGTGAAGATTTATCATGATGGGATTAGAGGAGAATGTGAAGAATTGTTCTGATGAAGGGATTAGAGGAGGATGTGAAGAATCATTATAATGAAGGAATTAGAGGCAGATATGAAGAATTGTTATCATGAAAGGATTAGAGGAGAATGTGAAGAATTGTTCTGATGAAGGGATTAGAGGAGGATGTGAAGAGGAGGATGTGAAGAATCATTATGATAAAAGGATTAGAGGAGTATGTGAAGAATTGTTATCATGAAGGGATTAGAGGAAGATGTGAAGAAGAGTTCTTGTCAAGAGATTAGAGGAAGATGTGAAGAATTGTTATGATAAAGGGATTAGAGGAGTATGTCAAGAATTGTTATCAAGATGGGATTAGAGGAGGATGTGAAGAATCAATATAATAAAGAAAATAGAGGTGGATATGAACTGTTATCATGAAAGGATTAGAGGAGAATGTGAAGAATTTTTCTGATGAAGAGATTAGAGGATGTGAAGAATCATTATAATTAAGGAATTAGAGGTGGACGTGAAGAATTGTTATCAAGAAGGGATTAGAGGAGGATGTGAAGAATCAAGATAATAAAGAAATTAGAGGCGGATATGAACTGTTATCATGAAAGGATTAGAGGAGAATGTGAAGAATTGTTCTGATGAAGAGATTAGAGGATGTGAAGAATCATTATAATTAATTAATTAGAGGTGGACATGAAGAATTGTTATCAAGAAGGGATTAGAGGAGGACGTGAAGAATCAATATAATAAAGAAATTAACGGCGGATATGAAGAATTGTTATCATGAAAGGATTAGAGGAGAATATGAAGGATTGTTCTGATGAAGGGATTAGAGGAGGATGTGAAGAATCGTTATGATAAAAGGATTAGAGGAGTATGTGAAGAATTGTTATCATGAAGGGATTAGAGGAAGATGTGAAGAATCGTTATGATGAAAGAATCAGAAGAGGATGTGAACAATTGTTCTGATAAACAGGTGGTGCATAATCAAGATCACCACAGCTGAATACAACTCTGATGATCAGTCAATGTAACCGAATCCACAACTTATTGCTTCTAAGCATAAATGGACTATAACAGAAAACTGACAATTCCAACTTTACCGTCGAAGAAAAAAAGAAGCCACTCCAATAGGACAAAAAAGCCCCAAACTGTCTCACCGAGAAGTGGAAAAACTTTGACTGGTTGGGTGAATCTAGGTTTCTCCTGACCCATAAGGATCAGAGGGTCAGCATTTGCCACAATCAGAATCAAGTGATGAACCCCTCCTGCCACGTGTCCAGAGTTCAGGGTGGTGGACGGGAGAAATAGTGCGGGGAAGGTGCGGGAGGAGGGGTACGATGAGGCTTCAACATGAAACTGGATTGGGCATGGGTTGGGACGGTAGTGGTGGTGGTCCACTGAATATGTCTTCTAGTCATTGTTGAGGTTTATCAAACCTGTTTAATAGTTTTTGGAAATCCCTGATACAGATGTTTGCTGTTGTTTTTAGATAGCACATGCCAACCTAAGGGCAATGTTCCTGAAACACCATTTGGAAGTAACTATCTTCTGCCGTGCCAAAGCATTGACCCATCTAAGCTCGGAAACATCATTTATCCCTGTAGCAATAGTGGACAGTGGGATCAGGAGATAAATGAGTGCTATTCAGCCAAGATATTTTTGGAGCTACAGACTGTCAAGGTAGGAACTGCTGCATTTATGTCATTGAAATTCCGGAGGATAAATCTCTATTATGCAATTATTATTATTATTATTATTATGTCCAGATCACTGTATATCGGTCTTAAACTCAGCTGGGGGAATGGGCCGCACATAGAAAAAAAAAACTGAGGGGGCCGCATTCCTTGCAGGACAAAGTGACATGTTTAATGATTCCATCTTTTTTTTTCTATACACCTTTGGATCACTATTTTGAACATTTTTGCTTCATTATAACAAACCTGCACTTTTTTGTTTAGTTAAGTTTATATATATATATATATAAAATAATTTTTAGTGGCAAAAAAGTCATGCTTTATTTTGAATATTTTTTTACATTTTATCCCCTTCTTCTAAGGCTTGAAACACACATCCGTGAAACACGTGCGTGTTTGGTCCGTTTCCGTGTATACTGGAGACACGGCCAAACGTGCACCAATGTTACTATATCTCTGCGGTTACAATTGCGTTTTTGGTTATGTCCGTGAGTCCGTCTCCGTGATGCGTTTTTTGGTCCGTGTCTCACGCCAGCATGTCCGTTTTATTCACGCAACATGCAGCACGGACCCAATGAAAGTCAATGGGTCTGTGCGCACGTCCGAGTGACACGGATGCATCTCTGTTTGTTCCCTGTATGTTTTGTGCTTTTTTCATGTGATGTCAGTCTTTTTTCTTTTTATGTTTCGTTCTCTCCCTCAGTCCGTCGGTCGGTCTCTATGTCTGTCTGTCCCTCTAGCTGTCTGTCGGTCAGTTCCCCCCTCTCTCATACTTACCATTCCCCGATCTCCGGCGCGGCGCTGCACGGCTGTTATAAAAACTCCGGCGGCTTTTCCTCTTTTGAAAAAGCCGGCCGCCCATTAATCAATCTCGTATTCCCTGCTTTACCCGCCCACCGGCGCCTATGATTGGTTGCAGTGAGACACGCCCACCACGCTGAGTGACAGGTGTCACACTGCACCCAATCACAGCAGCCGGTGGGCGTGTCTATACTGTGCAGTAAAATAAATAAATAATTAAAAAAACCGGCGTGCGGTCCCCCCCCATTTTAATACCAGCCAGATAAAGCCATACGGCTGAAGGCTGGTATTCTCAGGATGGGGAGCTCCACGTTATGGGGGGCCCCCCACCCTAACAATATCAGTCAGCAGCCGCCTAGAATTGCCGCATACATTATATGCGACATTTCTGGGACTGTACCCGGCTCTTCCCGATTTGCCCTGGTGCGTTGGCAAATCGGGGTAATAAGGAGTTAATGGCAGCCCATAGCTGCCAATAAGTCCTAGATTAATCATGTCAGGCGTCTATGAGGCACCCTCCATGATTAATCTGTAAATTACAGTAAATAAACACACACCCGAAAAATCCTTTATTAGAAATAAAAAACACAAACAAATTCCCTCATTACCAATTTATTAACCCCGACAAACCCTCCATGTCCGGCGTACTCCACGGTCCTCCAGCGTCGCGTCCATCTCTGCTGCATGGAGGTGACAGGAGCAGCAGAAGACACCGCCGCTCCGGTCACCTCCACGCAGCTAATGAGATGAGTAGCGCGATCAGCTGCTGTCAGTCAGGTAACTCTCGGCCACCACTGGATCCAGCGGTGGCCGCGGGTAACCTCAGTGACAGCAGCTGATCGCGCTACTCACCTCATTAGCTGCGTGGAGGTGACCGGAGCGGTGGTGTCTTCTGCTGCTCCTGTCACCTCCATGCAGCAGAGATGGATGCGATGCTGGAGGACCGTGGATTACGCCGGACATGGAGGGTTTGTCGGGGTTAATAAATTGGTAATGAGGGAATTTGTTTGTGTTTTTTATTTCTAATAAAGGATTTTTTCGGGTGTGTGTGTTTTTTTACTGTAACTTACAGATTAATCATGGAAGGTGTCTCATAGACGCCTGACATGATTAATCTAGGACTTACTGGCAGCTATGGGCTGCCAATAACTCCTTATTACCCCGATTTGCCAACGCACCAGGGTAAATCGGGAAGAGCCGGGTACAGCCCCAGAACTGTCGCATATAATGTATGCGGCAATTCTGGGCGGCTGCTGACTGATATTGTTAGGGTGGGGGGCCCCCCATAACGTGGAGCTCCCCATCCTGAGAATACCAGCCTTCAGCCGTATGGCTTTATCTGGCTGGTATTAAAATGGGGGGGGGGACCGCACGCCGTTTTTTTTAATTATTTATTTATTTATTTTACTGCACAGTATAGACACGCCCACCGGCTGCTGTGATTGGGTGCAGTGTGACACCTGTCACTCAGCGTGGTGGGCGTGTCTCACTGCAACCAATCATAGGCGCCGGTGGGCGGGGAAAGCAGGGAATACGAGATTGATTAATGGGCGGCCGGCTTTTTCAAATTAGAAAAAGCCGCCGGAACAGTGTGAATGCCGTGCAGCGCCGGTGATCGGGGAACGGTGAGTATGAGAGAGGGGGGGACACTTCAGTCACTCGGGGGATTAGTGGTCACCGGTGAATCCTTCACAGGTGACCGCTAATCAGTACACGGCACAAAGACAGAGCCGCGGCATGACAATGAAGTCGGGTGAAGTTCACCCGAGTTCATTCTCATCCCGCTACTCTGTCTTCCGACATGTAGTAACGACATTTTGCATCACACACGTACATTTCACACGGACAACACATACACATGTCAGTTATTTCACTCACGCACACACGGACATTCCACACGCACATACGGCTAGCATACGGGATACACACGCAGGCCACACATACCATAAAAACGGACCTAAAAACGAAAAACGGACCTGAAAAACGGCCCGTTTTACACGGACGTGGTTTTCACGGATGTGTGGCGGAGCCCTAATATTGTTTTACAATTAGCAGCATCGTACAGTCATCTTAGCCAACATCTTGTAGTAATGTCACCCATCCAGTAGTAATGTCCCCCTTGTGTCCTGTATAATATGCACATCCTGTGTCCTGTAGTTATGTCCCCCATACTGTAGCAATGCCCCCTTCCTTGTGCCCTGTAGTAGTAACTTCTCCCATCCTTGTCCTCTGTAGTAATGTCCCCATTTTGTCCCCTGCAGTAATGTCTCCCATCTTTGTGCCCTATAGTAATGTGCTCCTTCCTTGTACCCTGAGTAATGTCTCCCATACTTCTGCCCTGTAGTATTGTGCCCATCCTTGTAATATTGTCCATACTTGTGCCCTGTAGTATTATGCTCATCCCTGTGCCCTGTAGTATTCTGCCCATCCTTGTAGTATTGTGCCCATCCTTGTAGTATTGTCCATCCTTGTGCCTTGTAGTACTATGCCCATCCTTGTAGTATTGTGTCCATCCTAATGCCCATCCTTGTAGTATTGTGCCCATCCTTGTATCCTTGTAGTATTGTGCCCATCCTTGTAGTATTGTGCCCATCCTTGTAGTATTGTGCCCATCCTTGTAGTATTCTGCCCAGTAGTATTGTGCCCATCCTTGTAGTATTGTGCTCATCCTTGTAATATTCTGCCCTTCCTTGTAGTATTGTCCTCATCCTTGTAGTATTGTGCCCATCCTTGTATTATTCTGCCCATCCTTGTAGTATTGTGCCTATCCTTGTAGTATTGTGCCTATCCTTGTAGAAGTGTGTTCATCCTTGTAGTATTGTGTTCATCCTTGTAGTATTGTGCTCATCCTTGTAGTATTGTGCTCATCCTTGTAGTATTGTGCTCATCCTTGTAGTATTGTGCCCATCCTTGTAGTATTGTGCCTATCCTTGTAGTATTGTGCTTATCCTTGTAGTAGTGTGTCTATCCTTGTAGTATTGTGCCCATCCTTGTAGTATTGTGCCCATCCTTGTAGTATTCTGCCCAGTAGTATTGTGCCCATCCTTGTAGTATTGTGCTCATCCTTGTAATATTCTGCCCTTCCTTGTAGTATTGTCCTCATCCTTGTAGTATTGTGTCCATCCTTGTACTATTCTGCCCATCCTTGTAGTATTGTGCCTATCCTTGTAGTATTGTGCCCATCCTTGTAGTATTGTGCTCATCCTTGTAATATTCTGCCCTTCCTTGTAGTATTGTGCCCATCCTTGCAGTATTGTGCTCATCCTTGTAATATTCTGCACTTCCTTGTAGTATTGTCCTCATCCTTGTAGTATTGTGTCCATCCTTGTACTATTCTGCCCATCCTTGTAGTATTGTGCCTATCCTTGTAGTATTGTGCCCATCCTTGTAGTAGTGTGTCCATCCTTGTAGTATTGTGCTCATCCTTGTAGTATTGTGCTCATCCTTGTAGTATTGTGCCCATCCTTGTAGTATTGTGCTCATCCTTGTAGTATTGTGCTCATCCTTGTAGTAGTGTGTCCATCCTTGTAGTATTCGGACCGTCCTTGTAGTATTGTGCTCATCCTTGTAGTATTGTGCCTATTCTTGTAGTATTGTGCCTATCCTTGTAGTATTGTGCCCATCCTTGTAGTATTGTGCCCATCCTTGTAGTATTGTGCTCATCCTTGTAATATTCTGCCCTTCCTTGTAGTATTGTCCTCATCCTTGTAGTATTGTGTCCATCCTTGTACTATTCTGCCCATCCTTGTAGTATTGTGCCCATCATTGTAGTAGTGTGTCCATCCTTGTAGTATTGTGCCCATCCTTGTAGTAGTGTGTCCATCCTTGTAGTATTGTGCTCATCCTTGTAGTATTCTGCCCTTCCTTGTAGTATTGTGCTCATCCTTGTAGTATTGTGCTCATCCTTGTAGTATTGTGCCCATCCTTGTAGTATTGTGCCCATCCTTGTAGTATTGTGCTCATTCTTGTAGTATTGTGCTCATCCTTGTAGTATTGTGCCCATCCTTGTAGTATTGTGCATATCCTTGTAGTATTGTGCCGATCCTTGTAGTAGTGTGTCCATCCTTGTAGTATTGTGCTCATCCTTGTAGTATTGTGCCCATCCTTGTAGTATTCTGCCCTTCCTTGTAGTATTGTGCTCATCCTTGTAGTATTGTGCCCATCCTTGTAGTATTCTGCCCTTCCTTGTAGTATTGTGCTCATCCTTGTAGTATTGTGTCCATCCTTGTAGTATTGTGCCTATCCTTGTAGTATTGTGCCCATCCTTGTAGTAGTGTGTCCATCCTTGTAGTATTGTGCTCATCCTTGTAGTATTGTGCTCATCCTTGTAGTATTGTGCCCATCCTTGTAGTATTGTGCTCATCCTTGTAGTATTGTGCTCATCCTTGTAGTATTGTGCCTATTCTTGTAGTATTGTGCCTATCCTTGTAGTATTGTGCCCATCCTTGTAGTATTGTGCCCATCCTTGTAGTATTGTGCTCATCCTTGTAATATTCTGCCCTTCCTTGTAGTATTGTCCTCATCCTTGTAGTATTGTGTCCATCCTTGTACTATTCTGCCCATCCTTGTAGTATTGTGCCCATCATTGTAGTAGTGTGTCCATCCTTGTAGTATTGTGCCCATCCTTGTAGTAGTGTGTCCATCCTTGTAGTATTGTGCTCATCCTTGTAGTATTCTGCCCTTCCTTGTAGTATTGTGCTCATCCTTGTAGTATTGTGCTCATCCTTGTAGTATTGTGCCCATCCTTGTAGTATTGTGCCCATCCTTGTAGTATTGTGCTCATCCTTGTAGTATTGTGCTCATCCTTGTAGTATTGTGTCCATCCTTGTAGTATTGTGCCTATCCTTGTAGTATTGTGCCGATCCTTGTAGTAGTGTGTCCATCCTTGTAGTATTGTGCTCATCCTTGTAGTATTGTGCCCATCCTTGTAGTATTCTGCCCTTCCTTGTAGTATTGTGCTCATCCTTGTAGTATTGTGCCCATCCTTGTAGTATTCTGCCCTTCCTTGTAGTATTGTGCTCATCCTTGTAGTATTGTGCTCATCCTTGTAGTATTGTGTCCATCCTTGTAGTATTGTGCCTATCCTTGTAGTATTGTGCCCATCCTTGTAGTATTGTGCCCATCCTTGTAGTAGTGTGTCCATCCTTGTAGTATTGTGCTCATCCTTGTAGTATTGTGCTCATCCTTGTAGTATTGTGCCCATCCTTGTAGTATTGTGCTCATCCTTGTAGTATTGTGCTCATCCTTGTAGTATTGTGCCCATCCTTGTAGTATTGTGCTCATCCTTGTAGTATTGTGCTCATCCTTGTAGTATTGTGCTTATTCTTGTAGTATTGTGCCCATCCTTGTAGTATTGTTCTCATCCTTGTAATATTCTGCCCTTCCTTGTAGTATTGTCCTCATCCTTGTAGTATTGTGTCCATCCTTGTACTATTCTGCCCATCCTTGTAGTATTGTGCCCATCCTTGTAGTATTGTGCTCATCCTTGTAATATTCTGCCCTTCCTTGTAGTATTGTCCTCATCCTTGTAGTATTGTGTCCATCCTTGTACTATTCTGCCCATCCTTGTAGTATTGTGCCCATCCTTGTAGTATTGTGCTCATCCTTGTAGTATTGTGCCCATCCTTGTAGTATTGTGCTCATCCTTGTAGTATTGTGCCCATCCTTGTAGTAGTGTGTCCATCCTTGTAGTATTGTGCTCATCCTTGTAGTATTGTGCCCATCCTTGTAGTATTGTGCTCATCCTTGTAGTATTGTGCCCATCCTTGTAGTATTGTGCTCATCCTTGTAGTATTGTGCCCATCCTTGTAGTATTCTGCCCACCCTTGTAATATTCTGCCCATTCTTATAGTATTGTGTCCATCATTGTAGTATTCTTCTCATCCTTGTGGTATTGTGCCCATCCTTGTCCCCCCTATTATACCGCTCTTCACAAACGCAAAAAAAAATAATTCTTCTCACCCGTCCTCCGTTCCCTCAGGGTTGCGTGCTGATCATTGTTTGCAACATTTTGGAGGCAGCATGATTCAGCTGCGTCCAGAGGGCTGGGTTGTACAGTACAAACAGAGTGGATGGGATTTCTAGAAATCCCATCCACTGTGCGTGTGCGGCCCGCAGTGAACACTGACCTGCAGTGCGGCTTTCAGAGTCGCAAGTGTCCTCTGTACTGAGAATAGAGCGAGGAGATCGCAGCGGTCGGAACCCTGATAGTGGGAATGAGCAGCTGCGGTCTCCTGTATTCTCCTGCGGAGGAGACTCGCGGCCCCACAGTCAGGAACCGCCACGTCCAGGACACAGCGGCTCCTGATTGTGGGCACATATGTCGCGGGCGGGGAGGAGGGTGTCAGCACACCGCGCTCACCCCTTCTGCTCGGGTCCGGCTGCTCAGTGGTGGCTCGAGCCGTAGGCCGGATCCCGGGGGTTTTCCTCGAGCGGCACTCCTCGCCCGTGAGTGAAAGGGGGGTTTGGGATGTTGGGATAATGTCCGTGACGCCACCCACGGTTGTGGTGATGTGTAGCACCACCGCTGCTTAATGCGGGGATCCCGGGGATGGTGATGGGGAGCAGCCAGGTGTTGTGTTGCCCCTCCGTGGGTAGGGGTTGGTGATCCCGGGGCCCGGTGATGGCTTGGGAGGTGCAGGGCTTGGTGGGCGCAGGGACGCGGGGTCAGCGCGGTGCCTTGCGGCACTGTGGTACTCACTCAGCCTGAGACGTGACACAGTTTGTACGGTAAACCAAACGGCTGGTAGGACGGTCCCACAGACAGCTGCTTTGCTTCCCCGGCAGGTGACGGTGATGTCTCTCTTCCCTGCACCTGTATGTACGGATGGTTGCGATGGGTCCCCACCGGTAACCCGCTCCCCGGCTTCAAGCTGGGCTGGAGGAGCACTACACTTTTGCCCGCAGGCGCTGGCCCTCAGAGACTGGTGCCCTGGCGGTGGCGGTGCCTCTGTTGTACGGGTTGGGCTGTTGCCTTCAATCGGGACTTGGTTGTTGGGGGAATCTACGTCCCCTTCACTGACGGATTCGGCAAATTAGGCGACTCCTAGCCTTGCCGGGGTCCGAGAGGCCCCTGCCCTGGTGCTGACTGTCTCTCGGAACACTGCTCCAGACCACCGGGCACACAGCCAACGGGGTCCTTCCAGGAACTTCCAAACGGTCCCCCTCCGGACAGTCACCGCCGTCGCTGACCTTACTGTTATGGCCCTACACAAAGCTGGACCCTTCAGGCTTTCCTTCCTTCTTGTCACCTCACTTGCTTTCCTCCTTTACTACTTCTCTTTCTTTTCTCACTTTCACTTAGTTGTTTACACTTGCCCTCCCTGGGCTAATCTGCTTCTCTACTCAAGCCCTGCCTGGGCTAATCTGCTCTTCACTCTTGCCCTCCCCGGGCTACTCTGCCTGGTACTTCCTGCCTCCAGAACTGTGATCTCCTTGGTGGGCGGAGCCAACCGCCTGGCCCACCCCCTGGTGTGCATCATCAGACTCCTGGAGGAAGGCAACAAGGATTTTTGGTTCAGCTTAGGTGTGCCTACCTGGGATGTGGGGTGTGGTGGTGTTGTGACCTGTGACCCCTGGCTTGCCCAGGGCGACACACATACATACCTGCTGTTTGTGGCCTGCAGACCCCGTGACGATCGCAGCTCTATGCTGGGAGCCAGTACCGGCAGGTACAGTTGAATTATTTGCGGTACCGCGCAGAGGAGATCTCAGCACTATACCAATGGCCAATCAGATGCAAGGAGGTGACATCATACAGCGACATCACCTCCTTGCATCTGATTGGTCGCGTCATCCTTTGGTGTAGTGCAGACAGCTGCTCTGCATGGCACCGCAAATAATTCAACTGTACTGTGCCTGCCGACGCCGGCTCCCGGCATAGAGCTGTGATCGTCACGGGGCCTGCGGGCCGCAAAAGCAGTCTCAGGGGCTGCGTGTTTAAGACCTCTGCTGTATATAATGACACCACGCGGCATAGGATTTATAGAATTAAAAATAACGAAAACAAATGTTTGTATGTACAAGTGCATCTCATTAAATTAGAATATCATCAAAAAGTCAAGTTATTTCAGTTATTCAATACAAAAAGGGAAACGCATAAATTATATAGAGTCATTACATACAGAGGGATCTATTTCTATATATTATATAGAGTCATTACACACAGAGGGATCTATTCCTATATATTATATAGAGTCATTACACACAGAGGGATCTATTTCTATATATTATATAGTCATTACACACAGAGAGATCTTTTTCAAGTGTTTATTATATATTATATAGAGTCATTACACATAGAGTGTGTCTCAGAAACGTGGAATAATTAACACAAAACACCTGCAAAGGCTTCCAAAGCATTTAAAATGGTCCCTTAGTCTGGTTCAGTAGGCTACACAATCATGGGGAAGACTTGACAGATGTCCAGAAGGCAGTCATTGACAGACTCCACAAGGAGGGTAAGTCACAAAAGGTCATTGCTATAGAAGTCAGCTGTTTACAGAGTTCTGTATCCAAGCATATTAATAAGATGTTGAGTGTGGTGGAAAAAGGTGCACAAGCAACCGGGATAACCGCAGCCTTGATAGGATTGTTAAGAAAATGCCATTCAAAAATTTGGGGGAGATTCACAAGGAGCGGACGCTGCTGGAGTCAGTGCTTCAAGAGCCACCACACACAGACGTATCCAGGACATGGGCTACAAGTGTCGCATTCCTTGTGTCAGCCACTCATGACCAATAGACAAAGCCAGGAGCGTCTTACCTGGGCCAAGGAGAGAAAGAACTGGACTGTTCTCAGGGGTCCAAGGTGTTGTTTTCAGATGAAAGTAAATTTTGCATTTCATTTGGAAATCGCGGTCCCAGAGTCTGGAGGAAGAGTGGAGAGGCCACAATCCAAGCTGCTGAGGTCTAGTGTGAAGTCTCTACAATCAGGGATGGTTTGGGGAGCCATGTCAGCTGCTGGTCTAGCTCCACTGTGTTTTATCAAGACCAAAGTCAGCGCAGCCGTCTACCAGGAAATTTTACAGCACTTCATGATTCCCTCTGCCGACAAGCTTTTTGGAGATGGAAATTTCATTTTCCAGCAGGACTTGGCACCTGTCCACACTGCCAAAAGTACCAATACCTGGTTTACTAACTGCAGTATCACTGTGCTTTTAGGTCAGGCGAGTTTGCTGGCCAATCAAGCTGCTTGATTGGCCAGCAAACTCGCCTGACCTAAACCCCATAGAGAATCTATGAGAGACACCAGAGCCAACAATGCAGATGAGCTGAAGGCGGCTATCAAAGCAACATGGGGTTCCATAACACCTCAGCAGTGACACAGGCTGATCGCCTCCATGCCACATTGCCGCATTGATGCAGTAATTCATACAAAAGGAGCCCGACCAAGTATTGAGGCATTTACTGTACAGACTTTTCAGTAGGCGCCAACATCTCTGAGTGTAATATCATTTTTCAGTTGGTCTTATATAATATTCTAATTTTCTGAGATAATGACTTCTGGGTTTTCATTGCCTGTAAGCCATAATCATCACCATTAGCAGAAATAAACACATGAAATAGATCCCTCTGTGTGTAATGACTCTATATAATATATTGGAATAGATCCCCCTGTGTGTAATGATTCTATAGAATATATAGGAATAGATAGGACTACTCCTCCTATTATACTCCTCTCCCCCAGGACTACTCCTCCTATTATACTCCTCTCCCCCCAGGACTACTCCTCCTATTATATTCCTCTCCCCCCAGAACTACTCCTCCTATTATCCTCCTCTCCCCCAGGACTACTCCTCCTATTATACTCCTCTCCCCCCAGGACTACTCCTCCTATTATACTCCTCTCCCCCAGGACTACTCCTCCTATTATACTCCTCTCCCCCCAGGGCTAATCCTCCTATTATACTCCTCTCCCCCCAGGACTACTCCTCCTATTATCCTCCTCTCCCCCCAGGACTACTCCTCCTATTATACTCCTCTCCCCCCAGGACTACTCCTCCTATTATACTCCTCTCCCCAGGACTACTCCTCCTATTATACTCCTCTCCCCCCCAGGACTACTCCTCTTATTATACTCCTCTCCCCCAGGACTACTCCTCTTATTATACTCCTCTCCCCCCAGGACTACTCCTCCTATTATCCTCCTCTCCCCCCAGGACTCCTCCTCCTATTATCCTCCTCTCTCCCCAGGACTACTCCTATTATATTCCTCACCTCCAGGACTACTCCTATTATACTCCTCTCTCCCCAGGACTACTCCTCCTATTATACTCCTCTCCCCCCCAGGACTACTCCTCCTATTATACTCCTCTCCCCCCAGGACTCCTCCTCCTATTATACTCCTCTCCCCCCAGGACTCCTCCTCCTATTATACTCCTCTCCCCCCAGGACTCCTCCTCCTATTATACTCCTCTCTCCCCAGGACTACTCCTCCTATTATACTCCTCTCCCCCCAGGACTACTCCTCTTATTATCCTCCTCTCCCCCCAGGACTACTCCTCCTATTATACTCCTCTCCCCCCAGGACTACTCCTCCTATTATACTCCTCTCCCCCCAGGACTACTCCTCCTATTATACTCCTCTCCCCCCAGGACTACTCCTCCTATTATATTCCTCACCTCCAGGACTATTCCTCCTATTATACTCCTCTCTCCCCAGGACTACTCCTATTATACTCCTCTCCCCCCAGGGCTACTCCTCCTATTATCCTCCTCTCCCCCCAGGACTACTCCTCCTATTATACTCCTCTCCCCCCAGGGCTACTCCTCCTATTATACTCCTCTCCCCCCAGGACTACTCCTCCTATTATATTCCTCTCCCCCCAGAACTACTCCTCCTATTATCCTCCTCTCCCCCAGGACTACTCCTCCTATTATACTCCTCTCCCCCCAGGGCTACTCCTCCTATTATACTCCTCTCCCCCCAGGACTACTCCTCCTATTATATTCCTCTCCCCCCAGAACTACTCCTCCTATTATCCTCCTCTCCCCCAGGACTACTCCTCCTATTATACTCCTCTCCCCCCAGGACTACTCCTCCTATTATACTCCTCTCCCCCAGGACTACTCCTCCTATTATACTCCTCTCCCCCCAGGGCTACTCCTCCTATTATACTCCTCTCCCCCCAGGACTACTCCTCCTATTATATTCCTCTCCCCCCAGGACTACTCCTCCTATTATCCTCCTCTCCCCCAGGACTACTCCTCCTATTATACTCCTCTCCCCCCCAGGACTAATCCTCCTATTATACTCCTCTCCCCCCAGGACTACTCCTCCTATTATCCTCCTCTCTCCCCAGGACTACTCCTCCTATTATACTCCTCTCCCCCCAGGACTACTCCTCCTATTATACTCCTCTCCCCAGGACTACTCCTCCTATTATACTCCTCTCCCCCCCAGGACTACTCCTCTTATTATACTCCTCTCCCCCAGGACTACTCCTCTTATTATACTCCTCTCCCCTCAGGACTACTCCTCCTATTATCCTCCTCTCCCCCCAGGACTCCTCCTCCTATTATCCTCCTCTCTCCCCAGGACTACTCCTATTATATTCCTCACCTCCAGGACTACTCCTATTATACTCCTCTCTCCCCAGGACTACTCCTCCTATTATACTCCTCCCCCCCCAGGACTACTCCTCCTATTATACTCCTCTCCCCCCAGGACTCCTCCTCCTATTATACTCCTCTCCCCCCAGGACTCCTCCTCCTATTATACTCCTCTCCCCCCAGGACTCCTCCTCCTATTATACTCCTCTCTCCCCAGGACTACTCCTCCTATTATACTCCTCTCCCCCAGGACTACTCCTCCTATTATACTCCTCTCCCCCCAGGACTACTCCTCCTATTATACTCCTCTCCCCCCAGGACTACTCCTCTTATTATCCTCCTCTCCCCCCAGGACTACTCCTCCTATTATACTCCTCTCCCCCCAGGACTACTCCTCCTATTATACTCCTCTCCCCCCAGGACTACTCCTCCTATTATACTCCTCTCCCCCCAGGACTACTCCTCCTATTATATTCCTCACCTCCAGGACTATTCCTCCTATTATACTCCTCTCTCCCCAGGACTACTCCTATTATACTCCTCTCCCCCCAGGACTACTCCTCCTATTATCCTCCTCTCCCCCCAGGACTACTCCCCCTATTATACTCCTCACCCCCCAGGACTACTCCTCCTATTATACTCCTCACCTCCAGGACTACTCCTCCTATTATACTCCTCACCTCCAGGACTACTCCTCCTATTATACTCCTCTCTCCCCAGGACTACTCCTCCAACATACACACACTGCACAAAACATACCTCCCCCCAAAACACACACACAAACAAACCGCGCAACACACACACAGCGCTCCACAAACAACGCAACACACACAACGCAACACACAAAGAACACCACTCTCACCCCCCCACACCCAGACAACACCCAGAACATGTACAGCGCCCTACACAAACACTTGGTAACTACAGACAACAACATCTATATATATATATATATAACAAAAATCATACATTAACTACACAATAAATTCTAGAATACCCAATGCCTTAGAATCGGGCCACCTTCTAGTAAGGATATAAGAGTTGCCCTCTCCCCTGTTATGTAGTAATGTCCCCCATCCTGGTATATGCCCCATCCTAGTAAATATGTCCCCCATCCTATTAAATATGTCCCCCATCCTGGTATATATGTCCCCCATCCTGGTATATGCTGTCCCTCTCCTGGTATATACTGTCCCTCTCCTGGCATAGATGTTCCTCTTCTGGGCACCTCCTGGTATAAACTATCCCCCACCAGGTGTATATACTGCCCCCCTCCTGGTATATATGTTCCTCTCCTGTCACCCTCCTGGTATACCTGTCCCCCTCCTGGTATATACTGTCACGCTCCTGGTATATATACAGTATATATATCTCTCCTGGGTGCCTCCTGTTACATACTGTCCCTCTCCTGGTATATATGTTTCTCTTCTGAGCACCTCCTAGTATATACTGTCCTCCTCCTGGTATATATGTTCCTCTCCTCGGCCCCTCCTGGTGTACACAGTACCCCTCCTGGTATAGATGTTCCTCTTCTGGGCACCTCCTGGTATAAACTATCCCTCACCAGGTGTATATACTGCCCCCCTCCTGGTATATATGTTCCTCTCCTGTCACCCTCCTGGTATACCTGTCCCCCTCCTGGTATATACTGTCACGCTCCTGGTATATATACAGTATATATATATATCTCCTGGGTGCCTCCTGTTACATACTGTCCCTCTCCTGGTATATATGTTCCTCTTCTGGGCACCTCCTAGTATATACTGTCCTCCTCCTGGTATATATGTTCCTCCCCTCTGCCCCTCCTGGTATACACTGTACCCCTCCTGGTATAGATGTTCCTCTTCTGGGCACCTCCTGGTATAAACTATCCCCCACCAGGTATATACTGCCCCTCTCCTGGTATATGTTCCTCTCCTGTCCCCCTCCTGGTATACCTGTCCCCCTCCTGGTATATACTGTAAAGCTCCTGGTATATATACATCTCTCATGGGTGTCTGCTGTTACAAATTGTCCCTCTCCTGGTATATATGTTCCTCTTCTGGGCACCTACTAGTATATACTGTCCTCCTCCTGGTATATATGTTCCTCTCCTGGACCCCTCGTGGTATATACTGTCCCCCTCCTGGTAAATATGTTCCTCTCCTGGTATGTACTGTACTCACCACCTTCCCCCGGCTCCCATGTCGCACGGTGTCCTTCTCTATAACCGGTAGCTTTCATCGGCATCCGTGCTATGGCAAAGCATAAGGTTATTGTCATGCGCCGCCTCAGTCGCAAACACGCCGATGAAAGCTGCCGGTTTCTGCTTGCAGTGGAGGGACCCGACGGGTCTCTGCACCGTAACGCATTATAGCTGGATGTGCACCCTCAGACGCACATCCAGCAGAAGTAGTGGCTAGGGCCGGCGGGCCCCCTGCACCTCAAGGCCCGTTCGCGGTCGCGACCACGATCATTCCGACCCTGCCCATAAGTCTATTGGGCCTTGGCTGCTGTATATCAGTACTGAGTAGTGAAGTCGAAACAGCAGCAACGACACACAGAAGAGCCTAGGGGCTGACAGGAAACGTACCAGTAACTCGTTATGGGTCAAGGTAGAATTTAGTAGGGGCGGCTAACCTTTCACTGACCAGGTGAAATGCATACAACTCATGGCTCCCGCTTGACTTCAGCCATGTAAAGGGCAGACGTTTTAGACACTCTCTATTTCTTAACAATATGATTAATTTTTGGTAACTTTCCTTTTGTATTTTTCTTCAAACAAAGGATGTGGTAGCGGGCCCAAACGTGCAGCAAAACCTGCCGGGGAGTCTGCAACAGATCAAAAGTCTTGCAACGGATGAAAAAGGAAATATTGCAAATTCATCTAAAAACATAGACCTTATGGTCGATATAATATCTACGGTTACAATCGAGAATGTTACAGTATCCACAGCAATGATGACAGTAAGTGGAACATCATTTTTTTTTCAAAATATTGTGTTTTAAGATTTTCTACAGATTCTTCAGCAAATTTTTGTAAGAAAAGACAACAACAAAAGCAAGTAAAATGACAGAATAAAACATAAAAACAAATCTAACTGCTAGATGGTACAATATTGCAGAGCAGAGTTCCCCAACTCCAGTCTCCAAGAGGCACCAACACTGCATGTTTTCAGGATTTCCTTAGTATTGCAGAGGTGATAATTTAATCACCGGCAGAGGTGATGATTCCAACTCCTGTACAATGGTAAGGGGATCCTGAAAATGGGCAGTTTTGGGGGCTCTTGGGAACTGGAGTTGGGGAACTCTGCTTTAGGCATATGGCCCTCCATGTGCCGTGATTCTGGGCACACGTGGGTTGTCCATGTGCAATCCGTGATCCGTACTACGTGATACATGTGTGACGCCCTGGCCTATCAGATCGTCACAGGGTATTGTGCAATCTGCCCTTCTGTGCAATATCCATCTTGGTTATGGGTCCCTCACCTTTGGTGTTGCCAAGAACAAGCTAATCAAAATCCTAGGAACACTCTGCACCACACCCACCAGACACACCAGTGGACGGCCTGAGTGGAATAGGGTCGCCCACTTGGGGGGTTGGTTGAAGGGGAGTTAGCAGTGTTAGGAGACAGTCAGTTGAGTGGTGACTCTCAAGAGGAGAGGTCACAAGTCAGTTGAGAAGTGACTCTCGAGAGGAGAGGTCAGGAGCTGGGCTCTGTGAGCTACTAGGTGGCAGACATTGGTCTGGACCTGATAGGAGCTGGACCCCGGTTGCAGGGGATCGTGACAAGGGGCATGGACTGTCGAGGAGGGACAGCCGGCGGCCTTGTGCCATCTCCGGGCAGGGGCCAGGGCACGACGGGGTATGTGGAACCTAGGTCAGGGAGTAGCTTCAGGCATCCTGACAATTTACCCGACAAGGACGGAGCCTTCAAGATCCATTCTCCACCCGCTCCAAAATCGTGGTACTGGCGCAACGAGGGGGATAGGACTTTCCCACTACACGGTACAGAAAATCCCAAGCGTGAACCCTGAGAGCAAGCTCACCCAGTTAGCCATACTGATGAGCAGGACCCAATTAGTTTCATGCTAAAGGGACCAACTAGAAGACAAGGTGCCACGGAAAAGGTCACAGACTAACAGGCAACACCAATAGGCACGGGACCCCTCTCAGCGTCAGCAGTGTCCAGAACTTTGGTTTAACACAGTTGTCGGTGTCAGCGTTATTGGACTGAGGTGAGTATTGAACGTGACCCTTACCTGTCTCAACAGCACCTCTCCGTCACCATTCACCGAGTCCCCGGGGCATTCCCCCCTACCCATGGAGGGGGTTAAACACCTAGCTGCCCACACCATCGCCACTGGGTATCTCCCAATTTGCAGTGGTGGTACTCCATCTTACCATGCACCACGGGTGGTGTCACGAACTTTCCACACCATCCCCTGTACATAACCCCACCTTGGTTTGGGGAGCCGTGCAACCCCCGGGTCCGGAGCCCTCTCGAGCCACCGCGCGATCCGGATCTGAGCAGCCCGGGACTGCTCTCGCGGGGGCGACACACGTGAGTGTTGCACATGGAGATAAACTTACCTGTCCCCACTCCTGCTGTTCCGTGGTGCTGAAGAGTCCCGCAATGCAGCATCCGGCTGCCGCTGTCTGACCTCTGCAGCTGTTTCCGAGTCGGCTGTGCTGTGCATAAATTAATATGCATGACAGTAGTTGACAGGGCAGGAAGCAGCAGAGAGCAGCCAGCGGCCGGAGACAGCGTCGATGCAGACGGATGAGTTTAAAAAGCTTTTTATTTTCAATGTCCGTGTTTTTCTGGTACATGTTTTCACGGACCACACCATAGTGTGGTCCGTGGGATATCAGTTGATGCCAGAAAAAAATGGAACATGTCTCCGTGCGGCGCACACGGACACGCGTGTACGCCGCACGGAGACACGGTCAGTGAAAATCACTGATGTGTAAGCAGACCCATTCATTATAATGGGTCTGTGTATGTCTGTGATCCTGGTATGTATAAAAAACTAGCACATATGTACCAGAATCACTGACGTGTGAAAGAGGCCTTATACTGGGTGCAAGTCACGGGCAATGGCGCCCAGAATGTGGCGTTGGAGGGGTGCACAAAGAAGACAACGGTATTATAAATTGCACATGGTAGGTGGGGTTACAGGAATGTGACCTAAAAGTTGTATAACTCTTGTGGTCTAAAAGTGGGGATGAATAGAAAGGTGGTAATAAAACAGAATTGTAGAATTGTACAAGGGGTAAATATTCAAAAAAATCCTACAAAGAACATAGAGTGAACAGCCAAAATAAGGATCAAATTATATCTTTATTGAAACAGAATTCAAAAGACAAACAAAAAACATACAAAAGGGATAAGCCATGAAAAATATTTTAATCCAAATGCATCCTAAAAACAGCACGTGTATCACCAATGAATATTGAATGTTAATTGACCACTAGGGGTCCTCAGTGCAAAGAAATAATTTAAATTTGATGTAAATAATGCACATCCTCTAGAAAAAAGTATTTTTGTTATTAACTTTTGCACTCTCCAATTGAAGAAGAAGAAGAAGCCCCTGGCGAAACGCGCGTTAGGGTATTCTATATTTTCTATCACACAAAAAATATATTTTTGGCACTCTCAAGATGTCATAGCTAAAAATGACTTGAAAAAAATTATATACCGTATGTACACTCAAACAGTGCATATAATAAATGGATCAAGCATATAAAAAATATAAAACAAGCCCACCTGTGCAAAATATACAAAAATAGAGGGAAAAGGCAATATATGAGCTATAATTAAATCTCTAGATGAAGAACCAAAAGTTGGTATAAATAATGTTGCCCAATATTAATTGCACAGACCCCGATATAATACTAAGTAAACAGCAGATAGGGCAGAAAATGGCAAAATGATTGAATTGGTATACAGTGTGTCCACCCATATCCTGTCCTCCGCCATTAACTTCAGAATAGCGGCAGCTATAGGCATAAAGAGGTGTCTAGGTATAGTAAAGTAGCCATGCGCTACGCAATGAAACCACTTATAGCGCCACCTGGTGGAAAACAACAGAGTTGGCATTTTTATCTCGAAAATGGAATGAGATAGAGGAAAAAAAGGAATTACAAAGTTGTAGGACATCAGCAATTCAATACGAATCGACACCTTGCATACAGAAATGCTATGATTAGAACGTGTAAAACTCGCAAGGATGCAGACGTGAAGCGATACCTCATGGAGACCTTCCTACAAGTCATTGGGTATGGTGGCTGTGTGGAGTGGCCTCCGCTCACCTGACCTGACCCCATTAGACTTCTTTCTGTGAGGTCACATCAAACAGCAGGTGTATGCGACCCCTCCACCAACATTGCAGGACCTACGACGACGTATCACAGATGCTAGTGCAAACGTGTCACCTACCATATTGCACAACGTGCAGCAAGATACAGTATGCTGTGCAGAGCCCAGATGTGCATTGCAGCTGACAGTGGCCACTTTGAGCATCAAAGTTAAATGAGTGCCATATGCGTGACCAGCATTCAATGTTTTGGGGGGGTCATGGGTTTCATATCATAGCATTTCTGTATGCAAGGTGTCGAGTCGTATTGAATTGATGATGCCCTACAATTTTTTAATTCACTTCTTTTCTCTATCTCGTTCCGTTTTTCAGATAAAAATGCTAACTCCGTTGTTTTCCACCAGGTGGCGCTATAGGTGGTTTCATTGCGTAGTGCATGGCTACTTTACTATACCTAGACACCACTTCTATGCCTATAGCTGCTGCCGTTCTCAAGTTAATGGAGGTGGAAAGGATATGGGTGGACACACTGTATATAGTATAGCCCAATACTTATTGCACTGACCCAAAATACCTGAATAGCAGCAGAAAAATAATGATTATTGCCCTGACCCAGAGTACCAAATAGCAGCAAATAGTAGCAAAGGAGGCAAACAATTAGTGCATAGGTCCAAGGTCCCAGAATAGCAGCAAAAGAGGCATGGAGAGGCAAGGGGATACAGACGCAGGCATACAGACCAGTGTCAGGCTGCACGATAAAGGTGCTAGGAGCAAGGAAGAAAATATAGAATACCCTAACGCACGTTTCGCCAGGGGCTTCTTCTTCTTCAATTGGAGAGTGTAATATTTAATAACAAAAATACTTTTTTCTACAGGATGTGTATTATTTACATCAAATTTAAATTATTTCTTTGCACTGAGGACCCCTATTCAATATTCATTGGTGATACACATGCTTTTATTTAGGATGCATTTGGATGAAAATATTTTTTATGGCTTATCCACTTTTGTATGTTTTTTGTTTGTCTTTTGATTTCTGTTTCAATAAAGATATAATTTGATCCTTATTTCAGATGTTCACTCTATGTTCTTTGTAGGATTTTTTTTTTTCACTTGGTACATGCATAGGGCGAGAAAACTGTTTCTAATTTTGACACTTTCTGAATGGTGGGCACCCATCAGTTCCTCCCCCATGGTCTTGCTCTTGTGATTCCTTTTCCTTTCTACCGATGCAATGATGACCTTTGCGACCACTTTAATGGCAGCCATTCTCAAGGCCTCTACTATGCTGTGCCCTGTTTTATTCTTTTCTATATTGAAACGAAAAACCTGCTGGATATCCCTGTAAGGCTAGTTTCACACTTGCGTTGGACGGCATCCGTTGCATTGTGTTGTGTGACGGATGCAACGGATGCGTTGCATATAGTGGCACAACGCAATGCTACGGATCGTACAAAATAACGCAATCCGTTATAGGTTTTTTTCCTTGACTTCACACATCTGGGCATGCGCAGTTGTGTAAAGACAGATGCGTTAACGGAATCCGTCAAATGATGCATTCTAAGGGAACCCGCCACCATAGGCGTCCACAACGGACGCCAAACGGATTCCTGCAGGTTGCGTTTTTTTGACACTCTGCCAAGCGCAGAAAAACGCTACATGCAGCGTTCCATCCGCCCAACGCAGCGTCAAAATAACGACGCTGCGTCATCCAGCGGATGCAACGCAGACACTTGCGTTACAGTGCGTCGTCCATATAAGTCTATGGAGAATAGCGCAGTGCATTAACGGACTGCGCTATTCTCCATAGTGACGGAATGCGCTGAACGCAAGTGTGTCATCTCGTCAGCTCCATATGAGCAGGGCAGTGTTAGGGCAGATCAAACTGGGCAATTGCCCAGGGTGCCCACTTCCTTGGGGGTCCTTAATAGTATTATCAGTGTAGCTTCCGATGTGGAGACTAATTCAGAGGAGCTTTGGTGACTGGGATGTCATGGCAGGTCTTGGTCTTTGCGAGAGTAAGAAGATCTGAAGAGAAGTTGCACTAGTGGTAAGTCCTCTATTGTATGTGTGTGTGTTTGTCTGTCTGTCTGTCTGTCTTGTATCTATCTATATTTGTGTGTGTGATTTCGTGTGTGTGGTTGAGCTTAGAATGTATGGGCTTCTTTTGGTATACATTAGTGAGGATAACAGGATGTATGATCTCCTGGTGGTATACATTAGTGAGGATAACAGGATGTATGATCTCCTGGTGGTATACATTAGTGAGGATAACAGGATGTATGATCTCCTGGTGGTATATATTAGTGAGGATATCAGGATGTATGATCTCCTGGTGGTATATATTAGTGAGGATATCAGGATGTATGGACTCCTGGTGGTATATATTAGTGAGGATATCAGGATGTATGATCTCCTGGTGGTATACATTAGTGAGGATAGCAGGATGTATGATCTCCTGGTGGTATACATTAGTGAGGATATCAGGATGTATGGACTCCTGGTGGTATATATTAGTGAGGATAACAGGATGTATGGGCTCCTGGTGGTATACATTAGTGAGGATAACAGGATGTATGATCTCCTGGTAGTATACATTAGTGAGGACATCAGGATGTATGATCTCCTGGTGGTATACATTAGTGAGGATAACAGGATGTATGGACTCCTGGTGGTATATATTAGTGAGGATATCAGGATGTATGGACTCCTGGTGGTATATATTAGTGAGGATATCAGGATGTATGGACTCCTGGTGGTATATATTAGTGAGGATAGCAAGATGTATGGACTCGTGGTGGTATATATTAGTGAGGATAGCAGGATGTATGATCTCCTGGTGGTATACATTAGTGAGGATAACAGGATGTATGATCTCCTGGTGGTATACATTAGTGAGGACATCAGGATGTATGATCTCTTGGTGGTATACATTAGTGAGGATAACAGGATGTATGATCTCCTGGTGGTATATATTAGTGAGGATATCAGGATGTATGGACTCCTGGTGGTATATATTAGTGAGGATATCAGGATGTATGGACTCCTGGTGGTATATATTAGTGAGGATATCAGGATGTATGATCTCCTGGTAGTATACATTAGTGAGGATATCAGGATGTATGTGTGGCGCCCCTGACCTGGTCAGGCACCACTGAGTACTGCACCCATGCTGGGGACAGTACAACACAGGTAATCCAGAAGGCTGACCGAGGTGTGACTACACAGGCGCATAGTGATCAGGTCTCACACATGTACCTTTGAGAGGACCCCTGGGGATCCCAGGAGGGGGCAAAGCCTTCACCTCCACTTGAGGAGTGGAGGGGGCGAAGCCTCCATCTCCACTCAAGGGGTGTGGTAGAGAGCCTGGTTGCTAGGTGGCGTAGGCAGGCACAAGGGGAAAAGAGAAAGGAGTCTGAAGCAGAGTGTGGAGGAGTGAGGAGCATGGAAGTGGAGCTCAGACAGGAGCAGCAGAGCAGGTCCCACGAGTGAGCCAGTTTAGTGTGCAGCTCAGGAAGAGCAGAAGCAGACCCTGGAGCTGTTACAGTCTAACAGCGTCCGCGCAGTGACTACCGACGGGGGAGAACGGTCACCTGGGAGTGCTGCCCGAACACCACACACAGCTGGAGAGAGAGCAGTGTAGTGGAAAGTAAGGAGACTGTCAGGGAGTACCAGGCCCAAACGGGCGGCAGATCCCGATGCGGGGATAGATCCATCTTTCCTTGCTAAACCTGCCGGTGTGGGGCCCTTAAAGCCCACGCCACAACACCACAAAAGCCGCAGCCACGTAGCCACAGTTAGGGCCCATAGTTCACAGGAGGCAAGCAGCTGGAGTGATCTGGTCCAGGCGACAAGCAAACGGCAAACAAACGAGGGGAGCAGTTACTTCCCTGGGTGACCCCCATAGGGACTAAAAGTCGGGGTTACCACAAACCACAGAAGGGCTAAGGAAGGCGAGTCGGTAGCCACCCTCATCAGTCAGCCTGAAGGATACCTGGTTCCAGCCTGGTTCATCCCAGCTACGCCCGGGTTACTCACCCTGCCATCAACAGTGAGTAAAACCCCTGAAAGACATTCTGCTTGTGTGGAGTTATTCTGCGCCTTGTGGTTCTACACACCTACACAGGGCCCTGGGGCTTGCCTCACTCTCAGGAGGCTATTACAACTGGCTGCACCCACCATCAGCCCCAGGCATCCCTTAACCTGCAGTGGCGGTCCCCACTGACCGCAATTCTGAGAGTGGCGTCACGACAATCCTAAAAGAAGATCTCCTACCTGTGACAAGATCCAGCTGCGTGGAGTCCCTGAAGGTAATGCACCGACACATCACTGGTGGGGCTTCACATCTGGCGTCACGAACAGGATAAGGACTAGACCTGTTCAGACAGGTGACCATGTGCCTGGGCGGTCCGCTTGAAAAATTGGAAGCGCCGCCATATTGCCACCATGAAAAGCGCGCTGAAAAACAACAGCAGCCCGCGCTGGGAGAAGTTACCGCCCACGAAGAGGTGTGGCTACCCAGAGATCCCCTGCAGAGTCCTGACCTCGCAAGTGAAGAGAGCGGAGGCGTTCAGAGACGTCGGGACAGAAAGGGAGCCAGAAGCCTGCTGCTGGAAGAGGCAGAGCAGAAACTGAAGAGCCTGCAACTGGAGGCAGCGACGAGTCCACTGCTGGGAAATCGTGCAGAAGAAGGCACAGAGGAAATGGCGTCTGAACGCAGAAACCCAGAACCAGGCTCCGCTGCCTGGTGGTATCGGGAGCTTGCCCAGTTCTGCGACCGACTGGAGACCCGGGTCGTGGAGCAGATCAGAGAGGAACGCATGGAGCTTCTGGAGATGGCTGCCGCGGTGAAGGCCTATGAGGAAAAAGCTGCGCGACGAGTGCCAGACCGAGCGGCGACGACTCAGACCCCGATGGTGCCACCGATGGGTGAGTCCAGTGTTGCCCCTGCCAGCGCGAGTGCCCCGACCCCTGCTGCCACGCCCGCGGTCCCTGATGAGATGCCCGGCGCGGCGACGCTGAACCAGGCCGCAGCCATGCCAGGTGCGGCCCGCCAAGCCCAGGCCGCCGCAGAGATGCCCTGCCCGGCCCGCAAAGATCCGGCTGCCGCCGCGACCCTCATCCATGCCGCAGGTGTGACGCTGACCCAGGCCGCCGCCACGCCAGGTGCAGCCCGCCAAGTCCAGGCCGCAGAAGCGCCCAGCCCGGCCCGCCAAGCTCCGATCGCTGCAGCGACGCCCAGCCCAGCCTGCATAGATCCCATCGCAGCTGCGACGCCAATCCAGGCCGCCGCAGCGATGCCCTGCCCGGCCCGCCAAGAACCGGCCATAGCAGCGACGCCCGCTAAGACTCCAGCTGCGACCCTGATTGAAACTGCAACGCTGATCCAGGCCGCCGCCATGCAGGGCGCGGCCCGCCAAGACCAGGCCGCCGCCATGTCAGGCGCGGCCCGCCAAGACCAGGCCGCCGCCATGTCAGGCGCGGCCCGCCAAGACCAGGCCGCCGCCATGTCAGGCGCGGCCCGCCAAGACCAGGCCGCCGCTATGTCAGGCGCGGCCCGCCAAGACAAGAATGTACCACTGTTTACCCCGGCCTGCAAGGCCAGAGCAGACACCGCTCCCCAGTCTAAGGAAGTCCCTGCTAGGAAGTCCCTGATAGGAGAGGACCCTGAATACTGGAAGCTGAAGGCTAACCTAGAGGCCCAGTTCCCACAGGAGATGGTGGACCGGTATCTGCTCCCTCCGCACACCCCTAGGAGGATTCCGGCCATATCCACGCCAAAGAGTCCCCAGCCCGGGCCTGCTGATGACCACCCATCCCCGGCGCTGCCACAACAGGAGTGCTCCAAAGAACTAAGGGGGAGAGGAGGCCAGGAAGCTGAGGAGCTGACCCCGGAGCCATCAGCAGTGGATCCATGCCCAGAGCCAGAGATGCTGCCGTATTCCCGCTGGGTTGAAGAGGAAGAGTTGCCTAGAAACCTCACCTGGGGGCCTGCAGGCAGTGAAGTAACAACCCAGCAGAACCCAGCCCGTAGGACACGGCGCCGTAGCAGAACCAAGCTTTCCCCTGCACCGCAGTCTCCAGAGCAGAAAGACGAAGTCATGGCCAGAGACTTGGAAGAGAAACGGTCTTTAAGGAGAGCTAAATCCCAGGTCAGAGGCCCACTTTGTCGTGGTGTAGTAGAAGACTTCAGCTTGAAATCAGGATATGGCTTCATAGTAGCTCCTGGTATAAAAGAAGGCATATTTGTGAATAGAAGGGATGTTAGAGCCCATTTGCCCAGAGGACATCCGGGAAGGAACTTACAGATGGGAGATACAGTGGAATTCACAATGCATCAGGGAGAAAGAGGATGGTATGCACTTGACGTTACGCCATGTACCAGAGATTCCTATAGAAACCCAGTTGTCTCCATACCACAAGAAAAAGAAACAGATACAGAAGAAGAAAGGAAAGATAAAGGACCCACTGATGAGACTACCTCCGATGATGAGAGAAATGAAGAAAACAACAGGTGCCGCAGCCCTACAGGCCCAAGCCCTGGTAAGGAAGAATCTATGTAAAGTAAAGTACAGAAGTTACCAGTTTGACAAGTTTTGAAAAGTTTGCAACGTTAAAGTTTAAGAAATGTGCCCACATGAACTAATGTGAGAAACCCATGAACCTTAAGGCTATGAACTGGCTATAGCCACAAACTCTCGCAGTGTTTATAGTTACCCCAGAGGTACCACCACCAGAGCCAGCCTGTTTAGGGGCTTGGCTCGCCTGCAACCAGGGAGCACGTCCGTTTATGGGGCCTTGGCTCGCCTGCAACCAGGGAGCATGCCTGTTTATGGGGCCTGGCTCTCCACCACAAAGAGGGTACCTGGTCAGCACCAACTGTGGAGGCCGCCTCTACATCCTGCCAGAAGAGGCTGCAGGCGCGGCTCCACCAGGCCAGGTATACCCTGAAACCACCAGCCCATGAAAGCCGCCTCTACATCCTGCCAGAAGTGGCTGAAGGCGCGGCCAACGTGAGAGGGTTTTCGGTGGGTTAACGGACTTGTGGGTGGAGGGTGGTGATGTATGGTACCTGGTGGTTTTAAAAGTTTTACCATGTTTTACTGTTTTATGCATTTTAAAATGTTGTCTTGCAGCTCGAGGACGTGCTGGTGATAACTAAGGGGGAATGTGGCGCCCCTGACCTGGTCAGGCACCACTGAGTACTGCACCCATGCTGGGGACAGTACAACACAGGTAATCCAGAAGGCTGACCGAGGTGTGACTACACAGGCGCATAGTGATCAGGTCTCACACATGTACCTTTGAGAGGACCCCTGGGGATCCCAGGAGGGGGCAAAGCCTTCACCTCCACTTGAGGAGTGGAGGGGGCGAAGCCTCCATCTCCACTCAAGGGGTGTGGTAGAGAGCCTGGTTGCTAGGTGGCGTAGGCAGGCACAAGGGGAAAAGAGAAAGGAGTCTGAAGCAGAGTGTGGAGGAGTGAGGAGCATGGAAGTGGAGCTCAGACAGGAGCAGCAGAGCAGGTCCCACGAGTGAGCCAGTTTAGTGTGCAGCTCAGGAAGAGCAGAAGCAGACCCTGGAGCTGTTACAGTCTAACAGCGTCCGCGCAGTGACTACCGACGGGGGAGAACGGTCACCTGGGAGTGCTGCCCGAACACCACACACAGCTGGAGAGAGAGCAGTGTAGTGGAAAGTAAGGAGACTGTCAGGGAGTACCAGGCCCAAACGGGCGGCAGATCCCGATGCGGGGATAGATCCACCTTTCCTTGCTAAACCTGCCAGTGTGGGGCCCTTAAAGCCCACGCCACAACACCACAAAAGCCGCAGCCACGTAGCCACAGTTAGGGCCCATAGTTCACAGGAGGCAAGCAGCTGGAGTGATCTGGTCCAGGCGACAAGCAAACGGCAAACAAACGAGGGGAGCAGTTACTTCCCTGGGTGACCCCCATAGGGACTAAAAGTCGGGGTTACCACAAACCACAGAA
Organism: Anomaloglossus baeobatrachus; assembly: GCF_048569485.1. Taxonomy (NCBI): domain Eukaryota; kingdom Metazoa; phylum Chordata; class Amphibia; order Anura; family Aromobatidae; genus Anomaloglossus; species Anomaloglossus baeobatrachus. Next base: position 654,894,589 of record NC_134355.1, read on the forward strand.
GGGCTAAGGAAGGCGAGTCGGTAGCCACCCTCATCAGTCAGCCTGAAGGATACCTGGTTCCAGCCTGGTTCATCCCAGCTACGCCCGGGTTACTCACCCTGCCATCAACAGTGAGTAAAACCCCTGAAAGACATTCTGCTTGTGTGGAGTTATTCTGCGCCTTGTGGTTCTACACACCTACACAGGGCCCTGGGGCTTGCCTCACTCTCAGGAGGCTATTACAACTGGCTGCACCCACCATCAGCCCCAGGCATCCCTTAACCTGCAGTGGCGGTCCCCACTGACCGCAATTCTGAGAGTGGCGTCACGACAATCCTAAAAGAAGATCTCCTACCTGTGACAAGACCCAGCTGCGTGGAGTCCCTGAAGGTAATGCACCGACACATCACTGGTGGGGCTTCACATATGATCTCCTGGTGGTATACATTAGTGAGGATAACAGGATGTATGATCTCCTGGTGGTATACATTAGTGAGGATAACAGGATGTATGGACTCCTGGTGGTATACATTAGTGAGGATAACAGGATGTATGATCTCCTGGTAGTATACATTAGTGAGGATAACAGGATGTATGATCTCCTGGTGGTATACATTAGTGAGGATATCAGGATGTATGATCTCCTGGTGGTATATATTAGTGAGGATATCAGGATGTATGGACTCCTGGTGGTATACATTAGTGAGGATAACAGGATGTATGATCTCCTGGTGGTATACATTAGTGAGGATAACAGGATGTATGATCTCCTGGTAGTATACATTAGTGAGGATAACAGGATGTATGGACTCCTGGTGGTATACATTAGTGAGGATAACAGGATGTATGGACTCCTGGTAGTATACATTAGTGAGGATAACAGGATGTATGATCTCCTGGTAGTATACATTAGTGAGGATAACAGGATGTATGATCTCCTGGTGGTATACATTAGTGAGGATAACAGGATGTATGGACTCCTGGTAGTATACATTAGTGAGGATACATGGATGTATGATCTCCTGGTAGTATACATTAGTGAGGATAACAGGATGTATGATCTCCTGGTAGTATACATTAGTGAGGATAACAGGATGTATGATCTCCTGGTGGTATACATTAGTGAGGATAACAGGATGTATGATCTCCTGGTGGTATACATTAGTGAGGATATCAGGATGTATGGACTCCTGGTGGTATACATTAATGAGGATATCTGGATGTATGGACTCCTGGTGGTATACATTAGTGAGGATAGCAGGATGTATGGGCTCCTGGTGGTATACATTAGTGAGGATAGCAGGATGTATGGGCTCCTGGTGGTATACATTAGTGAGGATAACAGGATGTATGATCTCCTGGTGGTATACATTAGTGAGGATAACAGGATGTATGATCTCCTGGTGGTATACATTAGTGAGGATATCTGGATGTATGGACTCCTGGTGGTATACATTAGTGAGGATAACAGGATGTATGGGCTCCTGGTGGTATACATTAGTGAGGATAACAGGATGTATGATCTCCTGGTGGTATATATTAGTGAGGATAACAGGATGTATGATCTCCTTGTGGTATATATTAGTGAGGATAACAGGATGTATGGGCTCCTGGTGGTATACATTAGTGAGGATAACAGGATGTATGATCTCCTGGTGGTATACATTAGTGAGGACATCAGGATGTATGATCTCCTGGTGGTATACATTAGTGAGGATAACAGGATGTATGATCTCCTGGTGGTATACATTAGTGAGGATATCAGGATGTATGATCTCCTGGTGGTATACATTAGTGAGGATAACAGAATGTATGATCTCCTGGTGGTATACATTAGTGAGGACATCAGGATGTATGATCTCCTGGTGGTATACATTAGTGAGGATTACAGGATGTATGATCTCCTGGTGGTATACATTAGTGAGGATAACAGGATGTATGATCTCCTGGTGGTATACATTAGTGAGGATATCTGGATGTATGGACTCGTGGTGGTATATATTAGTGAGGATAACAGGATGTATGGGCTCCTGGTGGTATACATTAGTGAGGATAACAGGATGTATGATCTCCTGGTGGTATACATTAGTGAGGATATCAGGATGTATGATCTCCTGGTGGTATACATTAGTGAGGATAACAGGATGTATGATCTCCTGGTGGTATACATTAGTGAGGATAACAGGATGTATGATCTCCTGGTGGTATACATTAGTGAGGATAACAGGATGTATGGACTCCTGGTGGTATACATTAGTGAGGATAACAGGATGTATGATCTCCTGGTGGTATACATTAGTGAGGATATCAGGATGTATGGACTCCTGGTGGTATACATTAGTGAGGATACATGGATGTATGATCTCCTGGTGGTATACATTAGTGAGGATACATGGATGTATGATCTCCTGGTAGTATACATTAGTGAGGATAACAGGATGTATGATCTCCTGGTAGTATACATTAGTGAGGATAACAGGATGTATGGACTCCTGGTGGTATACATTAGTGAGGATAACAGGATGTATGGACTCCTGGTAGTATACATTAGTGAGGATAACAGGATGTATGATCTCCTGGTAGTATACATTAGTGAGGATAACAGGATGTATGGACTCCTGGTAGTATACATTAGTGAGGATACATGGATGTATGATCTCCTGGTAGTATACATTAGTGAGGATAACAGGATGTATGATCTCCTGGTGGTATACATTAGTGAGGATAACAGGATGTATGGACTCCTGGTAGTATACATTAGTGAGGATACATGGATGTATGATCTCCTGGTAGTATACATTAGTGAGGATAACAGGATGTATGATCTCCTGGTAGTATACATTAGTGAGGATAACAGGATGTATGGACTCCTGGTGGTATACATTAGTGAGGATAACAGGATGTATGGACTCCTGGTAGTATACATTAGTGAGGATAACAGGATGTATGGACTCCTGGTAGTATACATTAGTGAGGATAACAGGATGTATGGACTCCTGGTAGTATACATTAGTGAGGATAACAGGATGTATGGACTCCTGGTAGTATACATTAGTGAGGATAACAGGATGTATGGACTCCTGGTGGTATACATTAGTGAGGATAACAGGATGTATGGACTCCTGGTAGTATACATTAGTGAGGATAACAGGATGTATGATCTCCTGGTGGTATACATTAGTGAGGATAACAGGATGTATGATCTCCTGGTAGTATACATTAGTGAGGATAACAGGATGTATGATCTCCTGGTGGTATACATTAGTGAGGATAACAGGATGTATGATCTCCTGGTGGTATACATTAGTGAGGATATCAGGATGTATGGACTCCTGGTGGTATACATTAATGAGGATATCTGGATGTATGGACTCCTGGTGGTATACATTAGTGAGGATAGCAGGATGTATGGGCTCCTGGTGGTATACATTAGTGAGGATAGCAGGATGTATGGGCTCCTGGTGGTATACATTAGTGAGGATAACAGGATGTATGATCTCCTGGTGGTATACATTAGTGAGGATAACAGGATGTATGATCTCCTGGTGGTATACATTAGTGAGGATATCTGGATGTATGGACTCCTGGTGGTATACATTAGTGAGGATAACAGGATGTATGGGCTCCTGGTGGTATACATTAGTGAGGATAACAGGATGTATGATCTCCTGGTGGTATATATTAGTGAGGATAACAGGATGTATGATCTCCTTGTGGTATATATTAGTGAGGATAACAGGATGTATGGGCTCCTGGTGGTATACATTAGTGAGGACATCAGGATGTATGATCTCCTGGTGGTATACATTAGTGAGGATAACAGGATGTATGATCTCCTGGTGGTATACATTAGTGAGGATATCAGGATGTATGATCTCCTGGTGGTATACATTAGTGAGGATAACAGAATGTATGATCTCCTGGTGGTATACATTAGTGAGGACATCAGGATGTATGATCTCCTGGTGGTATACATTAGTGAGGATTACAGGATGTATGATCTCCTGGTGGTATACATTAGTGAGGATTACAGGATGTATGATCTCCTGGTGGTATACATTAGTGAGGATAACAGGATGTATGATCTCCTGGTGGTATACATTAGTGAGGATATCTGGATGTATGGACTCGTGGTGGTATATATTAGTGAGGATAACAGGATGTATGGGCTCCTGGTGGTATACATTAGTGAGGATAACAGGATGTATGATCTCCTGGTGGTATACATTAGTGAGGATATCAGGATGTATGATCTCCTGGTGGTATACATTAGTGAGGATAACAGGATGTATGATCTCCTGGTGGTATACATTAGTGAGGATAACAGGATGTATGATCTCCTGGTGGTATACATTAGTGAGGATAACAGGATGTATGGACTCCTGGTGGTATACATTAGTGAGGATAACAGGATGTATGATCTCCTGGTGGTATACATTAGTGAGGATATCAGGATGTATGGACTCCTGGTGGTATACATTAGTGAGGATACATGGATGTATGATCTCCTGGTGGTATACATTAGTGAGGATACATGGATGTATGATCTCCTGGTAGTATACATTAGTGAGGATAACAGGATGTATGATCTCCTGGTAGTATACATTAGTGAGGATAACAGGATGTATGATCTCCTGGTGGTATACATTAGTGAGGATATCAGGATGTATGGACTCCTGGTGGTATACATTAATGAGGATATCTGGATGTATGGACTCCTGGTGGTATACATTAGTGAGGATAGCAGGATGTATGGGCTCCTGGTGGTATACATTAGTGAGGATAGCAGGATGTATGGGCTCCTGGTGGTATACATTAGTGAGGATAGCAGGATGTATGATCTCCTGGTGGTATACATTAGTGAGGATAACAGGATGTATGATCTCCTGGTGGTATACATTAGTGAGGATATCTGGATGTATGGACTCCTGGTGGTATACATTAGTGAGGATAACAGGATGTATGGGCTCCTGGTGGTATACATTAGTGAGGATAACAGGATGTATGATCTCCTGGTGGTATATATTAGTGAGGATAACAGGATGTATGATCTCCTGGTGGTATATATTAGTGAGGATAACAGGATGTATGGGCTCCTGGTGGTATACATTAGTGAGGATAACAGGATGTATGATCTCCTGGTGGTATACATTAGTGAGGACATCAGGATGTATGATCTCCTGGTGGTATATATTAGTGAGGATAACAGGATGTATGATCTCCTGGTGGTATACATTAGTGAGGATAACAGGATGTATGATCTCCTGGTGGTATACATTAGTGAGGATATCTGGATGTATGGACTCGTGGTGGTATATATTAGTGAGGATAACAGGATGTATGGGCTCCTGGTGGTATACATTAGTGAGGATAACAGGATGTATGATCTCCTGGTGGTATACATTAGTGAGGATATCAGGATGTATGATCTCCTGGTGGTATACATTAGTGAGGATAACAGGATGTATGATCTCCTGGTGGTATACATTAGTGAGGATAACAGGATGTATGATCTCCTGGTGGTATACATTAGTGAGGATAACAGGATGTATGGACTCCTGGTGGTATACATTAGTGAGGACATCAGGATGTATGATCTCCTGGTGGTATACATTAGTGAGGATAACAGGATGTATGATCTCCTGGTGGTATACATTAGTGAGGATATCTGGATGTATGGACTCGTGGTGGTATACATTAGTGAGGACATCAGGATGTATGATCTCCTGGTGGTATATATTAGTGAGGATAACAGGATGTATGATCTCCTGGTGGTATACATTAGTGAGGATAACAGGATGTATGATCTCCTGGTGGTATACATTAGTGAGGATATCAGGATGTATGATCTCCTGGTGGTATACATTAGTGAGGATAACAGGATGTATGATCTCCTGGTGGTATACATTAGTGAGGACATCAGGATGTATGATCTCCTGGTGGTATACATTAGTGAGGATAACAGGATGTATGGACTCCTGGTGGTATACATTAGTGAGGATAGCAGGATGTATGATCTCCTGGTGGTATACATTAGTGAGGATAACAGGATGTATGATCTCCTGGTGGTATACATTAGTGAGGATAACAGGATGTATGGACTCCTGGTGGTATACATTAGTGAGGATAGCAGGATGTATGATCTCCTGGTGGTATACATTAGTGAGGATATCAGGATGTATGATCTCCTGGTAGTATACATTAGTGAGGATATCAGGATGTATGATCTCCTGGTAGTATACATTAGTGAGGATATCAGGATGTATGATCTCCTGGTGGTATACATTAGTGAGGATATCAGGATGTATGATCTCCTGGTAGTATACATTAGTGAGGATAACAGGATGTATGATCTCCTGGTGGTATACATTAGTGAGGATATCAGGATGTATGATCTCCTGGTAGTATACATTAGTGAGGATAACAGGATGTATGATCTCCTGGTGGTATACATTAGTGAGGATATCAGGATGTATGGACTCCTGGTGGTATACGTTAGTGAGGATATCAGGATGTATGGACTCCTGGTGGTATACATTAGTGAGGATATCAGGATGTATGGACTCCTGGTGGTATACGTTAGTGAGGATAACAGGATGTATGATCTCCTGGTGGTATACATTAGTGAGGATAACAGGATGTATGGACTCCTGGTGGTATACATTAGTGAGGACATCAGGATGTATGATCTCCTGGTGGTATACATTAGTGAGGATAACAGGATGTATGATCTCCTGGTGGTATACATTAGTGAGGATATCTGGATGTATGGACTCGTGGTGGTATACATTAGTGAGGACATCAGGATGTATGATCTCCTGGTGGTATATATTAGTGAGGATAACAGGATGTATGATCTCCTGGTGGTATACATTAGTGAGGATAACAGGATGTATGATCTCCTGGTGGTATACATTAGTGAGGATATCAGGATGTATGATCTCCTGGTGGTATACATTAGTGAGGATAACAGGATGTATGGACTCCTGGTGGTATACATTAGTGAGGATAGCAGGATGTATGATCTCCTGGTGGTATACATTAGTGAGGATATCAGGATGTATGATCTCCTGGTAGTATACATTAGTGAGGATATCAGGATGTATGATCTCCTGGTAGTATACATTAGTGAGGATATCAGGATGTATGATCTCCTGGTGGTATACATTAGTGAGGATATCAGGATGTATGGACTCCTGGTGGTATACATTAGTGAGGATATCAGGATGTATGATCTCCTGGTAGTATACATTAGTGAGGATAACAGGATGTATGATCTCCTGGTGGTATACATTAGTGAGGATATCAGGATGTATGGACTCCTGGTGGTATACGTTAGTGAGGATATCAGGATGTATGGACTCCTGGTGGTATACATTAGTGAGGATATCAGGATGTATGGGCTTCTTTTGGTATACATTAGTGAGGATAACAGGATGTATGGACTCCTGGTGGTATACGTTAGTGAGGATATCAGGATGTTTGGACTCCTGGTGGTATACATTAGTGAGGATATCAGGATGTATGGGCTTCTTTTGGTATACATTAGTGAGGATAACAGGAACAGGATGTATGATCTCCTGGTGGTATACATTAGTGAGGATAACAGGATGTATGATCTCCTGGTGGTATACATTAGTGAGGATATCAGGATGTATGGACTCCTGGTGGTATACGTTAGTGAGGATATCAGGATGTATGGACTCCTGGTGGTATACATTAGTGAGGATATCAGGATGTATGGGCTTCTTTTGGTATACATTAGTGAGGATAACAGGAACAGGATGTATGATCTCCTGGTGGTATACATTAGTGAGGATATCAGGATGTATGGACTCCTGGTGGTATACGTTAGTGAGGATATCAGGATGCATGGACTCCTGGTGGTATACATTAGTGAGGATAACAGGATGTATGATCTCCTGGTGGTATACATTAGTGAGGATAACAGGATGTATGATCTCCTGGTGGTATACATTAGTGAGGATAACAGGATGTATGATCTCCTGGTGGTATACATTAGTGAGGATATCAGGATGTATGATCTCCTGGTGGTATACTTTAGTGAGGACATCAGGATGTATGATCTCCTGGTAGTATACATTAGTGAGGACATCAGGATGTATGATCTCCTGGTGGTATACATTAGTGAGGATATCAGGATGTATGGACTCCTGGTGGTATACATTAGTGAAGATATCAGGATGTATGGGCTTCTGGTGGTATACGTTAGTGAGGATATCAGGATGTATGGACTCCTGGTGGTATACATTAGTGAGGATATCAGGATGTATGGACTCCTGGTGGTATACGTTAGTGAGGATATCAGAATGTATGGACTCCTGGTGGTATACATTAGTGAGGATATCAGGATGTATGGGCTTCTGGTGGTATACATTAGTGAGGATATCAGGATGTATGGACTCCTGGTGGTATACATTAGTGAGGATATCAGGATGTATGTGTGTCGCCAGGGGTTAAGGGGATACCCAGAACCGGGCCAAGGGTCGCTTCTGGAAAGGGTATCACGGTGTCGTGACCCGGTCCGTGCTCCCTGGTTCCACAATAAAAAGGGGGGTTATGTTCGTGACGCCACCCGTGGAATGTGATCAGAGATGACCACCGCTGCTGCAGAACCTCCGGGGTGATGGAAGGCAGCTTGAGATGGGACGGCTCCCCACGGGTAGAGCCTTTTCCCCGGGGCAGTATGTTAGTCTATGGGGGGGGAGCAGGACACGAGCACAATAAACAGGCAGACTCACGGTTTTGCAGTTTCTTTGTCCTTTACTGTAGATGGCATTCAGCAGAGTACTGTCCACGGAGTCTGTGAGGGGTTCAGGGTTTCTCCCACCCAGCCGGGCCGTTTTGGCTTCCTTGCCTGCACTGTGTGTTTGTGGCCCTGCTGATGTGTGAACTATGCAGCCGGCTCTGCTTCTGCTCTGCTCCTAGGTACCGACCTGACAGGCAACTCGAGTCCTTACTAGTATGTTCCTGAACTCTGCGCTTGTTGCTTGTGTCTGTGGTACAGGTGAAAGATCTGGAATCTTCACTTCTCTGGTGGTAACTGTGCAGTACGTAACCTGCAGTCTCGGATCCAGCATCCGTTCTGTGTGCTCCACTGGGATGAACTCAGCAATGCTCTGTCTCCCAGGAATGTTCCTCTGTGTAATCTGTCTCCTTTCCTCAGACCCTCAGCTAGGCCTGGAATTGGTCAGTGGATCCTGAGGTGAGCTCAAGCCAGCTCCAACCTGCAGATCCTTTCTCCTCAGTGCTCTGCACTGAACTTCCAAACTGAAACTACTTCTGACCATTTCCTCCCTCCCAGCAGAATGTACAGGGAAGCAGCTTGGTCTCCCCCTTCTGGCCAGGAGGTCTTGGTGTTGTGTGTGGGGAGTTAACCCTTTGTGTTGTTACTGTGGCAACCCTGGGGTGCCACATTCCCCCTTAGTGAAGAACAGTACTCCGGGACTGTGAAACAAACAAACAAGTTATCACAACAATTATATATATACAGAGTCTCAAAAGGAAAAAATACAAAAACCTTAAAGCTCAAAAAGAGTCCAAAATGTTCAAAAATATATAAGTGTTCATACAGTATAGTCTCTGTAGATACTGGGCTTTTGGTCTTAACGTTGCAATTAAATAAACATTTCAATCAACAAACACTTCTTAAAGGTGTCTCTACTCTGGTCATAAGTGCAGTAGGCCTCACGGCCCTCGGGCCACCAACAATGTGATCAAGTTGTAACTCTCCGTGCTGCCACCTTACACCACTCTTCTCTCACCTTTTCTGTACACTAAACTGTTACGGTTTTTCATATAAACATTATAACATATGTACATTTTATATGCAATTTCGCATTAGTCTTTATATCTTGCTGGTATCTGACCCTGAGTACTACGCTGTGACCTGCGTACTGCTGGTGTACTTAGCATAATGGTGTGAGTGGAAGTGTACCTATTTGGTGTTTCTGGTACTTGTGAGGATGGTGGACTGACTGTAGGACTGGCAAGCTCACTGGGACCAGGAATCTGTTCTTCCTCTACGGTTTCAACTTCCAGTTCTTCTTGTCTTGAGACTTCTTGTGGTATGGGTTCTGATTGTGGTTCCACCACTTGAGGGAAGGCGATCATTGGGACTACTACTGCTCCATAGTAATTTGGCCATGTTTTTGGGAAATCTCCTAAGACTGTATGGAATACATCTTCTTCCTTCTTGACAGGTTGTACCTGTATGGGTAAGGTGACTTCTGGTGTCTTCAGGGTTTCAGGACACGGTTTGAGTTGATCTCTTGACACGACAGCTGATGTCCTTCCTTCATCCTTACTGATTAGACACACTTTGGGATTATCCATACTGGATGGTAAGACTGTATATGGGGTGGTTTTCCACTGATTATCCAATTTGTTTGTGCGCCGTTTCCTCTTGAGAACTTGGTCACCAGGTTGCAATGGGGTTGCTAGAGCATGCTGGTTGAAGGTTCTCTCCTGTCTTCCCCTAGCTTGTTGGAGACTTTTCTCTACGCACTCTTGTACTTGGCGATACTGTTGCTGACGTAGGGTATCCCAATTGGATTCTTGAACTTCTGCATCTGGCTTCACAATTCCCATATCTAAATCAATTGGCAGTTTACCGGGCCTTGCACGCATAAGGTAAGCGGGGGTGCAGTTTGTAGAACTCACCGGGACATGATTGTACAAGTCCACCAAGTCTGGCAATTTCTCTGGCCATTGATTTCTTTCTGACTCTGGTAAGGTCTTCAACAGGTCAATCACAATATGGTTCATCTTCTCGCATAAGCCATTTGTTTGGGGATGGTATGCTGTTGTGCGGATCTTTTTACAGCCATACATGTTGCAGAATTCTTGGAAGATCTGTGATTCGAAAGCTGGACCTTGATCTGCAAGGACTTGTTCTGGGTAACCATGGGGTCTGCAAAAGTACGTCTGGAATGCTTTAGCTGCTGTTCTAGCTGTAAGGTCTTTCACGGGTACCACCACTAAGAAGCGTGAGTAATGGTCCACGATGGTTAAGGCATAGACATAGCCAGACCGGCTTGGTGACAACTTGACGTGGTCTAATGCGACTAGCTCGAGTGGTTGCTTGGTTACTATGGACTGGAGTGGAGCTCTCTGGTTCTGTTGATCCTTTCTTCTGAGGTTGCACGGTCCGCATTTTCTACACCAATCTTCAATTGATTTTCTCATGCCAACCCAGTAGAATCTTTCTCTTAAGAGCACTTCCAACTTTTTCCAACCAAAATGACCAGCACCGTCGTGGTAAGCTTCCAGAACCATCTTGACGTCTCTCTTGGGCACGATGATCTGCCAGACCAACTCATGTGTTTTGGGATTGGTGTGCCTTCTACAGAGCTTCCCTTGGTACAGGAACAATTTACCTCTCTCTTTCCAGAGATGTTGTGTCTCAGCTGGGGCATTCTGATTAGGGTATGCACCTTGTTGTGTAAGCAGTTCTTTCACTAGCTTCACAGCTGGATCGCTGTCTTGTGTGTCAGCCCATCCATGGTGTGCTAATGGGTTGAGAGTTGCCTGCTGTTGTTTTTGGTAGACACTCGGTTGGTACTGTCCCACCTTAGGACGGTGAAAGGCCGGCAGCTCAATTTCTTCCAGTCCCTCAGGTTCCTCTTCCACGTTCCCCGAGTGTGGCATCCGGGATAAGGCATCTGCATTCCCATTCTTGTGGCCTGCCCTGTACTTGATGACAAAGTTGTAGTTTGACAGTCGGGCTATCCATCGCTGTTCCAGCGCACCTAATTTTGCAGAGTCCAGGTGGGTCAACGGATTGTTGTCAGTAAAGATGGTAAATTCTGCAGCTGCCAGGTAGTGTTTGAAACGCTCTGTTACAGCCCAAACTACTGCCAGTAGTTCTAACTTGAAGGAGCTGTAATTCTCTGGGTTTCTTTCTGTAGGCCGGAGCTTCCTGCTTGCAAAGGCAATAACTTTCTCCTTGCCTTCCTGCTTTTGAGACAATACGGCTCCCAGTCCTACGTTGCTGGCATCCGTGTACAAAATGAAGGGTTGATGGTAATCTGGATATGCCAGGATCTCTTCTCCTGTCAGTGCCCACTTCAACTTCTTAAAGGACTCTTCTCTCTCATCACTCCACTGGAAAGGAGGATTTCGGGCTGCAGACTTCTTTGACTGTCCTACCAGGATGTCTTGTAGGGGAGCTGCTAGCTTCGTGAACCCTTTTATAAATCTTCTATAGTAGCCCACCAGTCCCAGGAATTGCCTCACCTCTTTCACGCTGGTGGGTCTCGGCCAATCTCTGATCACGGTAACTTTTTCAGGATCTGGTGCTACCCCTTCTGAGCTCACGACATGTCCCAGGTACTGTACCCTTGGCTTTAGAAGGTGACACTTGGATGGCTTGATTTTCATGCCGTATCCGGATAAGGCTTCAAACACTTCTGCCAGGTCTTGTAGATGCTGTTCATAGGTCTTGGAGTAGACTATGACGTCATCCAGGTACAGGAGGACAGTTTCAAAGTTCTTATGTCCTAGGCAGCACTCCATCAGTCGCTGGAAGGTTCCAGGTGCGTTGCAGAGTCCAAACGGCATACAATTGAACTCACAGAGGCCCATCGGCGTGGTGAACGCTGTCTTCTCCTTGTCAGCCTCTGCCACAGGAACTTGCCAATACCCACTAGTCAGATCTAGGGTGGAAAAGTAAGTAGCGGATTTTAATGCAGCCAATGACTCTTCTATCCTAGGTAATGGGTATGCATCCTTGTGTGTAATGCGGTTGATCTGTCGGTAGTCTACACACATCCTCATGGTCCCATCTTTTTTCTTAACTAGCACTAGTGGGGCTGCCCAGGGGCTACAACTGTCTCTTATTACCCCTGCTTCTTTCATTTCTTTGAGCATGTCTTTGGCGCATTGGTAGTGAGCCGGTGGTACTGGTCTATACCTCTCCTTTATTGGTGGATGGTTACCAGTGGGTATAGTGTGCTCTACCCCTTTGATCTGCCCAAAGTCTAAGGGGTGTTTGCTGAATATTTGTTCATATTCTTTCACTACCCTGTATACTCCATGCTTTTGATGGGAGGGTGTAGAATTGGTACCTACATGTAGCTTTTGGCACCAATCCTCCAGCTTTCCCTCTGAGCCATTGTCCTCCGCCTGATTTGACGGCTTCAAGGGCTCAACGGTGGTGATGGCGTTGTTATCAACCGTATATAGCTTAGCCATGGTAGCATACTTTGGTAGGGTGACCTCATCTTCACCACAATTTAGAAGGCGTATTGGCACTCTTCCCCGATGTACCTCAACTATTCCTCTGGCCGTCAGTACAGTGGGCCTACTGTCTGAGTACACGGGTTCTACCAGGGCCTGATAGTCTCGCCCTCTGATGCCTATTGCGGCTCTACACCAGACCAGCATTTCAGTTTTGGGAGGAATTACAATAGGTATTGGGTCACTTACCCTTGCACTGCCAATTTCACCTCCTGACATTTCTACCTGCTGCTTCAGCATCAAGGCTTTAATTTCCTTCTGCAGGAGTCTCTGTTGCCCAGGTTTGGCAGTCTCGACGATCTGCTGCAAGACAGTAATTACCTCTGCAAAACAATTTTCAATTACATTCATTCCTAGCAGCATAGTTGGTTCACGTTCTCGTCGGTCAACATCAACAATGATAATACCCTGATTCTGCAATTCTACTCTCCCAATCTTAATGGTCATTTCTCTGAAACCAACCTGTGGTACTAATTCACCATTGCTAGCCCATATATTCAATGCAACATTAGATGGACCACTGCTAACGTCTGAATCAGCCCAGTACCTCTTATAAAGGACATGCGGAATTGATGTTATTTGGGAACCAGTGTCCAGCAAGGCGTTGAGCGGAATGCCATCCAGCACAATGGGGATGACTGGACGTCCCCCCACATACTTGTCGTGCCAGGGTGAAGGACCTTGAGAGTTCATTCCTGAGGAGCGGCCCGCCTCCCCAGGGGATCCCCATTTAAAGCACATTCACGGGCAAAGTGACCTGGCTCATTGCAACGGCGAAAAATGGGCTGTCCATCCGGCTGGTAGCGGTCGCTGGGTCGTCCTCTCGTCGCTTGGTATCTCCTAGGCCTCATCCATGGGACATCCTCCTTGCTGGTCGCCAGCTCAATCTTGGGTGCAGACTTGGATCCACGCAGCTCCTGGACGATTCTAGCCATGGAAGCAACAGTGTCTGTAAGGGCTTCAAGCTTTTGATGTAGAGCCTCATTAGTGATCGGCTCCAGGTGGTTAGCAACAGCCGCTGACATGGCCGATGTCACCGGCACCACTGGCTGCTGGGGTGCCACTGTAAGGTGTTGAACAGAGTCTATATCCTGCGGCTCCTCCACCTGCTGGAGGCGGATGGCTCTATCCTTTAGCTGGGCAAATGTTAGTCCTGGATCCTGGATCACCATCATGCTCAGTTGTCCCCGGTGGGAAGGGGATGAGAGTCCATCCAGGAATTGGTCTATCAGCAGCTTATCTGCTCCAGGGGCTAAGGCAGGTTCTGCTAATTTAAGTGCTCTGAGCGCCTCCTGTAAGTTTAAGGCAAAGTCTCTTGCGCTCTCTCTAGGTTTTTGCTTGCATCCAAAGAACCTCATTTTAGCCCGGCTGCCAGCAGTGGATTCAAAAGCTGCTTTTAGTCCAGCTATTATATGCTCTACAGTGTCTTTTGCATCGTCCGGCCAGGATGTAACCTCCCGCTGGGCATTGCCAGTTAACTGTCCCATAAGCATACCAACACGCTGAGCTTCTGTCAGGGGGTACATGCTGTAGTAGATTTTTAGCTTTCCGATAAAGTCATTAAGTGTGTTGGGCTCACCTGAGTACTGTGGCAGCCACACTGCACCCGGGGTGTACGGCATCAGGAACGGCATGATAGGTGCCGCTGCACCGCCGGGTACAACAGCGTCTCCCTGCTGCGACATCTTTGCGCCCCCTTAGTTAATTTCACCAGTCTTCTTGACAGCAAGCCTGGGACACTTTTCTGCGTTTTCGTTCGGGTCGCAGCACCGAGCGCTCCTCCTCTGCAAGCGGTGGGCGGAGTCTTAGTTTAGGCGCGCTGTTCTCCCGCGCGTAGCAGCTAATGGCGCGATTAAAGATGGCGCCTGGAAAATTTTACCAATGATGTTTTTGGATTTTTCCAGGTATCTTTGCAAAGTTTAAAGTCCGTTCTTTGTTGCAACAATTCACAGTGCAAGTCTTTTATGCGATGCAACAAGTCTTTACAGGCGCACGTCACCCGGGTTGCAGCCGGGTCCAGTCCGCATCCTGTTCGTGACGCCAAAGTTGTGTCGCCAGGGGTTAAGGGGATACCCAGAACCGGGCCAAGGGTCGCTTCTGGAAAGGGTATCACGGTGTCGTGACCCGGTCCGTGCTCCCTGGTTCCACAATAAAAAGGGGGGTTATGTTCGTGACGCCACCCGTGGAATGTGATCAGAGATGACCACCGCTGCTGCAGAACCTCCGGGGTGATGGAAGGCAGCTTGAGATGGGACGGCTCCCCACGGGTAGAGCCTTTTCCCCGGGGCAGTATGTTAGTCTATGGGGGGGGAGCAGGACACGAGCACAATAAACAGGCAGACTCACGGTTTTGCAGTTTCTTTGTCCTTTACTGTAGATGGCATTCAGCAGAGTACTGTCCACGGAGTCTGTGAGGGGTTCAGGGTTTCTCCCACCCAGCCGGGCCGTTTTGGCTTCCTTGCCTGCACTGTGTGTTTGTGGCCCTGCTGATGTGTGAACTATGCAGCCGGCTCTGCTTCTGCTCTGCTCCTAGGTACCGACCTGACAGGCAACTCGAGTCCTTACTTGTATGTTCCTGAACTCTGCGCTTGTTGCTTGTGTCTGTGGTACAGATAGAGAATGTGGAATCCTCACTTCTCTGGTGGTAACTGTGCAGTATGTAACCTGCAGTCTCGGATCCAGCATCCGTTCTGTGTGCTCCACTGGGATGAGCTCAGCAATGCTCTGCCTCCCAGGAATGTTCCTCTGTGTACTCTTTCTCCTTCCCTCAGACCCTCAGCTAGGCCTGGAATTGGTCAGTGGATCCTGAGGTGAGCTCAAGCCAGCTCCAACCTGCAGAGATCCTGTCTCCTCAGTGCTCTGCACTGAACTTCCAAACTGAAACTACTTCTGACCATTTCCTCCCTCCCAGCAGAATGTACAGGGAAGCAGCTTGGTCTCCCCCTTCTGGCCAGGAGGTCTTGGTGTTGTGTGTGGGGAGTTAACCCTTTGTGTTGTTACTGTGGCAACCCTGGGGTGCCACATTTGGACTCCTGGTGGTATACATTAGTGAGGATATCAGGATGTATGGACTCCTAGTGGTATATATTTGTGAGGACATCAGGATCTATGGACTTCTGGTGGTATACATTAGTGAGGGCATCAGAATGTATGGGCTCCTGCTGGTATATATTAGTGAGGACATCAGGATGTATGGAATAGATCCCTCTGTGTGTAATGACGCTATATAATATATAGGAATAGATCCCTCTGTTTGTAATGACTATATAATATATAGGAATAGATCCCTCTGTGTGTAATGACTCTATATAATATATAGGAATAGATCCCTCTGTGTGTAATGACTCTATATAATATATAGAAATAGATGCCTCTGTGTGTAATGGCTCTATATAATATATAGGAATAGATCCCTCTGTGTGTAATGACTATATAATATATAGGAATAGATCCCTCTGTGTGTAATGACTCTATATAATATATAGGAATGGATCCCTCTGTGTGTAATGACTCTATATAATATATAGAAATAGATGCCTCTGTGTGTAATGACTCTATATAATTATAGGAATAAATCCCTCTGTGTGTAATGACTCTATATAATATATAGGAATAGATCCCTCTGTGTGTAATGACTATAAAATATATAGGAATAGATCCCTCTGTGTGTAATGACTATATAATATATAGGAATAGATCCCTCTGTGTGTAATGACTCTATATAATATATAGGAATAGATCCCTCTGTGTGTAACGACTATATAATATATAGGAATAGATCCCTCTGTGTGTAATGACTATATAATATATAGAAATAGATCCCTCTGTGTGTAATGACTCTATGTAATATATAGAAATAGATCCCTCTGTGTGTAATGACTCTATATAATATATAAAAATAGATCCCTCTGTGTGTAATGACTCTATGTAATATATAGAAATAGATCCCTCTGTGTGTAATGACGACTGCTATAGGAACAAAATAAACTGTTAGTTGAAGCTTATGCGTAAGGTTATATGATGTCAGTGGAAAGATGGATAGAGAGACAGAAAAAGACAGACAGACAGAGACAGATGGGGAAAGAGACAGCCCTGGAAAGAGACAGCCCTGGAAAGAGACAGCCGGGCAAAGAGATAGCCGGGCAAAGAGACAGGTGGGAAAGAGACAGCCCGGAAAAAGAGACAGCCCTGGAAAGAGACAGCCCTGGAAAGAGACAGCCGGGCAAAGAGATAGCCGGGCAAAGAGACAGCCCGGGAAAGAGACAGCCCTGGAAAGAGACAGCCCTGGAAAGAGACAGCCGGGGAAAGAGACAGCCGGGGAAAGAGACAGCCCTGGAAAGAGACAGCCCTGGAAAGAGACAGGCCTGGAAAGAGACAGCCCTGGAAAGAGACAGCCGGAGAAAGAGACAGACGGGCAAAGAGACAGACGGGCAAATAGACAGCCCAGGAAAGAGACAGCCTGGAACAAGAGACAGCCCGGGAAAGAGACAGCCCGGGAAAGAGACAGCCCGGGAAAGAGACAGCCGGGCAAAGAGACAGCCGGGCAAAGAGACAGCCGGGCAAAGAGACAGCCCGGGAAAGAGACAGCCCGGGAAAGAGACAGCCCGGGAAAGAGACAGACGGAGAAAGAGACAGACGGGGAAAGAGACAGATGGGGAAAGAGACAGACGGGGAAAGAGACAGACGGGGAAAGAGACAGACGGGGAAAGAGACAGACGGGGAAAGAGACAGACGGGGAAAGAGACAGACGGGGAAAGAGACAGACGGGGAAAGACTCAGACGGGGAAAGACTCAGACGGGGAAAGACTCAGACGGGGAAAGACTCAGACGGGGAAAGAGACAGCCCGGGAAAGAGACAGCCCGGGAAAGAGACAGACGGGGAAAGAGACAGACGGGGAAAGACTCAGACGGGGAAAGACTCAGACGGGGAAAGAGACAGCCCGGGAAAGAGACAGCTCTGGAAAGAGACAGATGGGCAATGAGACAGACGGGCAAAGAGACAGACGGGCAAAGAGACAGACAGGCAAAGAGACAGACAGACACACATAGCGACAGACACAGAGATAGAGAGACAGACAGACAGAGATGGAGACAGATAGACTGATACAAATACAGACAGAGATAGAAATAGTCAGACAGAGACATAGACACTTACAGACAAGGAAAGAGACAGTCAGAGAGACAGACAGACAGCGACACACAGACAGAGACTGGGAGAGAGACAGAGAGACCGTTACTATCCCGGGCAACGCCGGGTACTACAGCTAGTATATATATGCGTTTCCCTTTTTGTATTGAATAACTGAAATAAATTTACTTTTTGATGATATTTTAATGTATTGAGATGCACTTGTATGTGTCTGTATGAAGGTGCTTGGTGTATACCTACGTGTGTGCTATGTGTATGTACACGTGTGTGTAACATGCAGTGTTTGTGTCACATACTATATGTTTGTAGCATCCATTTATAAATCCCAGCAGCTCATCGCGTGGTATAAACTGTACAAGTATTACTAATAACATGATACTATATGGGAATAGATTGATTAATTAATGATGTTTCTGTGCCCATCATTCTTCATCAATCTGTATAAAGAGGCCAGGAAACAAGCGCTGAATGACTTCAACAGTGTTGATCATACTTGTATCTGAACTCAGCATGTTAGTATTTAGGGACCTACTTTAATCTTTCTTTTGGGGCATATGTCTGTGCAAATGTTGCAGAGTTGTGTGTGTGTGTGTGTGTATATATGTGCATGTAGAAGAGCTGTGTGCGTATATATGTGCATGTATCAGAGCTGTGTGCGTATATATGTGCATGTAGAAGAGCTGTGTGCGTATATATGTGCATGTAGCAGAGCTGTGTGCGTATATATGTGCATGTAGAAGAGCTGTGTGCGTATATATGTGCATGTAGCAGAGCTGTGGCCATATATATGTGCATGTAGAAGAGCTGTGTGTGTATATATGTGCATGTAGCAGAACTGTGTGTGTATATATGTGCATCTAGCAAAGCCGTGTGTGTATAATACACACTGCAGAAAGACACTAAAAATAGATTATTTTTTTTTCCTCCCTATTCTACCCTATTACATTCAAATTAGTGATAATCACCCCTCATTTGACATCATCAGGGAAGTTTAATTAATACAAAAAAAATGTTTTCCTATTTTCTGTTGTCTAAACTTTGGGGGCATCTTATGGTGACGTGAGTCTTATATTCCAAGAAATATGGTAAATAGCTACGAAAAAAATAACAAATAAGCATGAAATTCATTGCGCTAAATTAAATTAAAATACATGGAAAATTTGGAAATATATGAAATTTTTTTTGTACACGTACAAGCTATTTATTTCCCTCTCACAAAGATGTTTTTATTGTTCTTCACATCCTAGGACTTAATCGAAACTGTAGATATTGTGGTGGATAATGTCAGAATTTGGAAAAATTCCTCAAGCAACAGTTCCAAAGTTTTGGACTCCTTGGAAACATTTATGAAGCATCTTCAATTCAACGACACATTTACCATCAATGGTTCAAACACAACCAATATTCAACTGTTCGGCAAAGTAGTGAACGAAGGCAGCGGGTATAATGGGAAATTTTTGATGGCTAATCTAAGTAGTAGCGTATTGATTGAAAAAGTGCCCTTAGGGAATGCTACCACAGTGGTCACCGTCGCTTACTCTACGATGAGAAACATTTTGCCGCAAGGCCCAAAAAGTAATGTCAATACCTTGGTCATGTCAACGGTCATAAGTAATCTCTCAAGCAACAGCATCGATCCAAAATCTTTTAATATCACCATGATATTTAGCAAGGATAATACAAGTCTGAAGAAAGCAGACTGTGTCTGGCTAAACATTGAGTCTTGGAGCAATACCGGATGCTCGGTTTTGAATTCTGATGATGAGAATATGGTGAAATGTACATGCAACCACTTGACCTCATTTTCAGCTCTCATGGGGGATGAGCCTGATGAAGCTATGGCTATAATTACATACATTGGAGTTGGAATATCCATTGCATCTTTGGTTACCACACTGATCATTGAAGTAGTAGTATGGAGATCAGTCATCAAAAACAAGACCTCTTACATGCGTCACATTTGCCTAGTCAATATTGCCATGTCGCTTTTAATTGCCGATATTTGGTTTATGATCGGTGCCGGACTGGAAAACGATCCAAAGTCAAGTGCTTGCAAAACTGCAGCGTTCTTCGCCTTTTACTTCTACTTGTCCTTGTTCTTTTGGATGTTGGTCCTCGGACTTATCCTCTTTTATCGTTTGATCTACCTCCTGCATGACATGAGTAGACGAATTATGGTGATCATAGCTTTCACCTTAGGATATGGTTGTCCTCTTTTAATTGCCGTTATAACAGTGGCATCAACAGCTCCGAGCAACAGATTCACGAGTGATAAATTCTGCTGGTTGTCACACACATCAGGAGCATTCTTGGCCTTTGTCATCCCGGTTTTAACCATCGTGTTTATCAACTTTCTTATCTTGATTGTGGTTATCGTAAAGTTACTGAGGCCAGCAATCGGAGAACGACCTGGGCAAGAAGAAAGGCAACATTTTATTGTCATTGCTAAAAGTATTGCCGTCCTAACGCCACTCCTAGGAACCACTTGGGCACTTGGTATTGCTTTTGTCTATGACTATTCAAGTAATAAATATCGAAATAACGTTCTCTCTGGGATATTTTCAGCCCTCAACTCTTTCCAGGTAAATTTCATTATTCTAAATTGACTTGATCAGGGCTTGTTTTTTCATATTATCTCCAGACAAAAATACCTCACTATAAAACATGTAAATTTATTACATACTGTATATATTAAAAATATCAAAAACTCCAGTCCACACCCTATCTTTACAGGTGCAAGAGAGGTCATGGTGCTCATTTTAAGGCCCTCACAAACATTAGTGAGTTGATACACACGGCACTTCTGGGGTGGTGCACAAGTAGGGTCCAAAACTATCTCAAGTAGATGTAGAAACTTGGCACTGAAGATCAATGTGAATAGTGTTTTTTATTGTAAAGAACTTGTAGGACCAGCTCAAGCACAGACGTTTCGGTCAAAAGACCTTCATCAGTGTGCGTGCAGAGGGTCCTCAGAAAGTATAGTAACGTGGCAAGCGTTGACAGGGGTGGACACTGCATCATACCCAACAACGCAGCTAATGAAGGTTTTTTGACCGAAACATCTGTGCTTGTGCTGGTCCTACAAGTTCTCACAATTCACATTGATCTTGAGTGCCAAGTTTCTACATCTACCTCACACACATTAGACTGATATGGGTTGGCCAGCCGATATCAATGGGTTTGACCGGCAGTTTAAAGTGTATGGGAGCACCAAACTTCTGATGGTCTGGAGAAATGTCGATCGGTCATGTCCAATTTTGGACTGCCAATCAAATTATTTTCCATGTATGTATCCAATGAAGAAGAAATCGGGTTTCAAGCTGCGCTATACCACAGGATCCAGTCTTAATAAAAATTCCTTTATTGTAAATATAAGTCTACGCGTTTCAGAGATATATCCATCTCCTTCCTCAGGACATTCAAGGAATCATGATGATTCCTTGAATGTCCTGAAGAAGGAGATGGATATATCTCTTAAACGCGTAGACTTAGCTTGCAATAAAGGAATTTTTATTAATTGGATATATACACGTACTGCTCGGGGCTGCAGCTGACCACCAACAGTATAAACTCTTCCAGGGGTTGTGACTTTCACAACCTGAATAGGTGAGTGATTTTCTAATTATTCTCCCCCCCCCCTTACCACATCGGGAAAGACCCTATTGCGCTTTTTGCTC
Source organism: Anomaloglossus baeobatrachus (assembly GCF_048569485.1). NCBI lineage: Eukaryota > Metazoa > Chordata > Amphibia > Anura > Aromobatidae > Anomaloglossus > Anomaloglossus baeobatrachus. Next base: position 654,916,654 of record NC_134355.1, read on the forward strand.
CACAGTGATTCCGTTTAAATTTTTTTTCCCTGAGATAAGCCACCGGCTAATGTGTCAGTCAACGACTTACTCATAGAAAACACGGGTGTCAGTGCTCCTCTGTATAAGAGACTCGGCTGAAATGACTGTCGGCCAATCGATTGGCCATCGTTCAGCCAACAAAGATCTAGTGGGTATGGACAGCTTTAGTCTCTTGTCACCCTCATCTCTCCAGTATAATCCTCTGATGATCCTTTGGACTGTAAGGGAAATGCGTCAGCATGAGATGCAGTAGACTTTCAATACACATTTTCCGTCTCATACATTATTATTGCAAATATACTGAGATTGAGATTGGGGACATGTATCTATTGACTTCCAAAATTTCACCTTTTGCCTCCCCCTGTTATTACCTATAGTTTATACATTGCGTTTGGAGGTATATACATTGCGTTTGGAGGTATATACACCAGACTTTGACTAAGTAGATTATTTGTTGTGCCTTTATTTGATTTTTGGATACTTTTAATGCATATCTAACAAAATTACATGTTTTTAGAGTGTTTCTTTGTTGTTTGATTCTAGTTTCTTATGGCTGCCTATTAATATATACTTTTGTTTAGTGCTTTTCTTACCACCAATGATTTGCACCACATTGTACAACTTCACAACACATGGTATTGTTGTACAGAGTTGCGCGCAGAATGTTAACTTGGAAAGGCTTCAGTCTACCTGCTGCCCCTTCTTAGACCTCAAATTCAAGTGTCACTAAGCCAGAGCCCTAAATCAATCCAATTCTCAGGCCAGACTCCTAAATAAATGACCAAACTCCTGACCTTGAAAAGGTTGTCCTCTACTTTAACATTGATGGCCTATCTGACACCTGGCACCTCTGCCGATCAGCTGTTGTTGGTGCTGGCAGCAGTAGCAGGGGGCCGGAAATGCTCAATTCTGAGGTCCTGATTATTTCAGGGCACTGGTCGGGGTCAGAGGTATTTTTAGGGGTTTGTTCTGCAGTCTTAAATTATTTAGGGGCTTGGTTTGGAGTCTGTATTAAAGATATTGCCCACTACTTTAACACTGATGGCCTATCCTTAGGATAGGTCACCAATGTCTCATCGGCCGGGATCTGACACCCGGCACCCCCAATGATCAGCTGTTCTTCGTCCTGGGGGCTGAAGCAGGCGGCCGAAAATGCTCAGTTCCGGAGTTGCCCGTCTTCTGATAGCGGCCGTGGCTGGTTTCTGCAGTTCAAATCAATAGGAAACGGATGTGCTGCACCTGTCCGCAGCCACTATTGGAATACGGAGAATCTCCAGAACTGAGCATTTTTAGCCAACTGCTGTCACCACCGGCACTAAGAACAGCTGATTGGCAGGGGTGCAGGGAGTTGGACCCCGGCCGATAAGACATTCATGATAGATCATCAATGTTAAATTAGTGGACAACTTCTTTAAGACAGGTGCCAGTGTCGCGGGCGGGGAGGAGGGTGTCAGCACACCGCGCTCACCCCTTCTGCTCGGGTCCGGCAGCTGCTCAGTGGTGGCTCGAGCGGTGGGCCGGATCCCGGGGTTTCTCGAGCGACGCTCCTCGCCCGGGAGTGAAAGGGGGTTTTTGGGATGTTGGGATAATGTCCGTGACGCCACCCACGGTTGTGGTGATGTGTAGCACCACCGCTGCTCTATGCGAGGATCCCGGGGATGGTGATGGGGAGCAGCCAGGTGTTGTGTTGCCCCTCCGTGGGTAGGGGTTGGTGATCCCGGGACCCGGTGATGGCTTGTGAGGTGCAGGGCCTGGTGGGCGCAGGGACGCGGGGGCAGCGCTGTGCCTTGCGGCACGGTGGTACTCACTCAGCCTGAGACACGGACACAGTTTGTACGGTAAACCAACGGCTGGTAGGACGGTCCCACAGACGGCTGCTTTGCTTTCCCGGTAGGTGACGGTGATGTCCCTCTTCCTTGCACCTGTATGTACGGTTGGTTGCGATGGGTCCCCACCGGTAACCCGCTCCCCGGCTTCAAGCTGGGCCGGAGGAGCACTACACTTTGCCCGCAGGCGCTGGCCCTCAGAGACTGGTGCCCTGGCGGTGGCGGTGCCTCTGTTGTACAGGTTGGACTGTTGCCTTCAATCGGGACTTGGTTGTTGGGGGAATCTACGTCCCCTTCACTGACGGATTCGGCAAATTTGGCGACTCCTAGCCTTGCCGGGGTCCGAGAGGCCCCTGCCCTGGTGCTGACTGTCCTTCGGAACACTGCTCCAGACCACCGGGCACACAGCCAACGGGGTCCTTCCAGGAACTTCCAAACGGTCCCCCTCCGGACAGTCACCGCCGTCGCTGACCTTGCTGTACTGGCCCTACACAAAGCTGGGCTCTCAGGCTTTGCACACTCTCTGCTCTGTCACCACTTCTTGCTTGCCTCCTTTTCCACTTTCTCTCCTCACTTTCACTTCTTTGTGGTTTACTCTAGCCCCTGCCTGGGCTACTCTGCTGTTGACACAGGCTCACCCTGGGCTCATCTGCCTGACACTTCCTGCCTCCAGAGCTGTGAGCTCCTTGGTGGGCGGAGCCAACCGCCTGGCCCACCCCCTGGTGTGCATCATCAGACTCCTGGAGGAAGGCAACAAGGATTTTTGGTTCAGCTTAGGTGTGCCTACCTGGGATGTGGGGTGTGGTGGTGTGTGACCTGTGTCCCCTGGCTTGCCCAGGGCGACACATTCCCCCTTAGCAAAATGCAGACCGTCCGCGGGCTGCCGTCCTACACCGGTTTTATTTTTCTGTAAAAAGGGGATAACAGGGTTAAACAACATGCATAACATTTTTAATAAATTCTTCCCAAGACGGGAGGCACATTTTACTTTTAACGTTTCAACGGTATACGGTCACGGTTTCCGCTCTCTCCCACCCAAGTAACCTGGCCCTGATGCTGCCCCTAAAACCCAGGCAGCACCCCTTGACCCACAGTCCAGCACACGGTACCCGAGCGGGATCTGTCCTTGCCCTCCAGAGGGTAGCCACCGGTTCCTTTGGTGGCTGGGCCCCAGCCTGCTCTGCTGAGGGCCCTCCCTCCAACCTGCCTCTCCGGAGGCGGCCTGCGGAAACGGTAACGGTACCCAACATATTTACAAGCCACTAACGTTTGTGGTTGCCCTGCAAAGTTCACGGGCTTGTCCATCGATAGTTCCCATGCAAACTTTAAACGGTCCCCACGGGGACAACGGTGCCGGCTCCAGCCGGTTGCAAATCACACGGTGAATCAGGTGAACACTCGGTAATCATTTTCACTTATCATTTTCAACTTTTCAAACAAACAACCACTCCTTCACATTTGCGGACCCCTTTTACTCATAGAACGGTCTCCCTGTACCTAAGTGGGGGTCTACCTAGGTTGGAACGGGTGGACCTTCGGGGCCCGGTGTCAGTGTTGCTAGACAGTGGGGTAGAGGGAACAATCGGTTCCTCCTCCCTGCTATAGTGTGGAGCAGGCGGAGGCGTAGGGGGGCTGGGTACAGGTTCATCCCTGGGCACTGGCACTGGTTCTGGCTCACGGTTAACCGCTTCCACTACTTCTTCATCCACGGGTTGTGGGAACAGTATCACTGGAAGTATCACCGCGCCGTTCTGTGTAGGCCAGTTTGCTGGGAAGTCACCCATTACCGTGTGGATTACCTCTGCTGCCTTCTCCACGGGTGGAGGAACCGGTACTTCAGCCTCTGCCTTCAACGCTGGGGGGCATTTTTTTAGATGGTCCCGGGAAACTGTGGCCAGGGTGCCCCCTTGGTCACGACTGATCTGGTAGGTCTTCCCATCTCCCCATTCTGTGGGTTGTATGACGTAAGGGACTTGCTCCCACTGATCATCCAGCTTGTGGGCTTTTCTCTTCCGTTTCAGCACCACATCTCCTGGCTGGAAAGGACCTGCGGGCGCCTTCTGATTGAACCGGTGCTCTTGCTGTTCTCGACTTCGACTGAGGTTTTTCTCCACATACTCCTGGATTTGCCGGTTCTGTGCCCTCCTCCGACTTTCCCACTCTGCCGTTGAAGGGAGCGCTTCCGGGGCCTCCAACCCCATCTCCAGATCCACCGGCAGGCGGCCAGGCCGAGCCCTCATCAGATACGCTGGGGTGCACTTCGTCGAGCTGGACGGGATATTATTGTACATGTCGACCAAGTCGGGCAACTTTTCCGGCCACATGTTCCGTTCTTCCAGCGGCAGCGTCTTGAGGAGCCCCAGGACCAAGTGATTCATTTTCTCGCACATGCCGTTGGTTTGGGCGTGGTATGGAGTGGTCCGTATCTTCTTGCAGCCGTACAATTGGCAGAATTCATGAAACACTTCTGCTTCGAAAGCCGGGCCTTGGTCAGTCAGCACCTTCTCGGGGTACCCATGGGGTCGGCAAAAATAAGCCTGGAACGCTCGAGCAGCGGTTCGACCAGTCAGGTCCTTAACGGGGACTACCACCATAAATCTTGAGTAGTGGTCTACCATGGTCAATGCGTAGGTGTACCCACTTCGGCTAGGGGTGAGCTTGACATGGTCTAGGGCGACCAGCTCCAGCGGCTGATGGGTGACTATGGGATGTAACGGTGCCCTCTGGCTAGTCTCGTCCTTTCTCCTCAGCGTACAAGGACCGCACTCTCGGCACCAGGCTTCCACCGATTCACGCATCCCACTCCAATAGAACCGCTCCCTCAACAGCATCTCCAGCTTCTTCCACCCGAAGTGGCCAGCACCATCATGGTATGCCCGCAGTACAGTAGCGACATCAGCTTGAGGAACGATTAACTGGCATATTTTCTCATGGGTCTTCGGGTTGATCAGCTCACGGTACAGCCTCCATTGGTGTAGGTAAAGCCGTTTCCGTTCTTTCCACAAGCGTTGGGCTTCGGCTGGAGCGGCAGGGTCTATTCCCATAGCACCTTGTTCCACCAGAGTCTTGACAAGGCGGACAGCCGGTGCTTGGTCCTGGGCGTCCTGCCACTCTTGACTGGGCCGCGGGTCCAGATCCACCCTTTGCTGACATACTTGTACCCTCTCAGTAGGCGGCTGGTGAAACGCAGGCAACTCGATCTCCTCGAGGTCGTCATCCTCGCACCCCTCTTCTGACAAATGGGGCATCCGGGAGAGTGCATCAGCATTTATGTTGACACGACCGGCTCGGTACTTTATGGTGAAATCATAGTTGGCTAGCCGGGCTACCCACCGCTGCTTCAGCGCGCCCAACTTGGCCGTGTTCAGGTGAGTCAGCGGATTGTTGTCCGTAAACGCGGTGAATTTTGCCGCCGCCAAGTAGTGGCGGAACCGCTCCGTGATAGCCCACACCAACGCCAATAGCTCGAGCTTGAAGGAGCTATAGTTCTCAGGGTTCCTTTCGGTCGGCCGGAGTTTTCGGCTGGCGTAGGCAATCACCTTCTCCTTTCCATCCTGGACCTGGGATAAGACCGCTCCTAGCCCCACGTTACTGGCGTCCGTGTGGAGGATGAACGGGCGCCCATAGTCAGGGTACGCCAGGACCTCTTCTCCGGTCAAGGCCGCCTTCAACTGGCAAAAGGACTCCTCATGCTTGTCCTCCCACGACAGTGGGGCTCCAATGGGTCTACCACCTTTGGTCTGTCCCACGAGGAGATCTTGCATGGGGGCAGCCATCTTCGTGTACCCCTTTATAAAGCGCCGATAGTACCCCACCAGACCCAGAAACTGCCTTACTTCCTTCACTGTAGTTGGTCTCGGCCAGCTCTGGATGGCAGTGATCTTCTCAGGGTCAGGGGCGACACCATCCGCACTCACCACGTGCCCTAGATACTGCACCCTGGGTTTCAGCAGATGGCATTTTGAGGGCTTCAACTTCATCCCGAACTTGGCAAGGGACGCGAACACCTCGGCCAGGTGCTCCAGATGGGCTTCATACGTCTGGGAATAAACAATCACATCATCCAAATACAGCAGGACGGTCTCGAAGTTTAAATGTCCCAGACAGCACTCCATCAACCGTTGAAAGGTCCCGGGGGCATTGCACAGCCCAAACGGCATGCTATTGAATTCGCAGAGCCCCATCGGGGTGGTGAAGGCGGTCTTCTCCCGGTCCTCGGGGGCCACGGCCACTTGCCAGTATCCGCTGGTGAGGTCAAGGGTCGAGAAGTAGTTTGCAGTTCTCAGTGCAGCCAAAGACTCTTCAATACGAGGTAATGGATAGGCATCCTTATGGGTTATCTGGTTGATCTTCCGGTAGTCCACACACATCCGCATGGTACCATCCTTCTTCTTAACCAGTACTAACGGAGCGGCCCAGGGACTACAGCTGTCCCGAATAACCCCTGCCTCCTCCATATTCCTCAACATATCTTTGGCACACTGGTAATGTGCAGGGGGAATAGGTCTATACCTCTCCTTGATAGGGGGATGTTCACCTGTGGGAATGTGGTGTTGGACCCCCTTGATCTGCCCAAAGTCTAGGGGGTGCTTACTGAAAACCTGTTCGTACTCCTGCACCACCCTGTGTACCCCTGCCCTGTGATGTGTAGGGGTATCATCAGTGCCTACGTGTAGCTGTTGATGCCACTCCTCTGTCTCTCCCCGGGGTGGGGAAGTGCTGGTGGTAGGTGGAAGTGTGGATGGACTGGCTTCATGGATAGTGTGAGGGTCCAGGGTAAGCAGCTTGGCAATGGTGGCATACCGGGGAAGCCTGACTTCTTCCTCTCCACAGTTCAGCACTCTCACAGGCACTCTCCCTTTCTTCACATCCACCACCCCTCGGGCGGCCATCACAGTGGGCCAGTGCTCAGAAGGCATGGGCTCCATCATCGCAGGGTAGTCACGCCCCTGAGGCCCTACTGCTGCCCTACACCAGATCATCATCTCACTCCTAGGGGGCACAGTCAATGGAGCAACATCCATCACTCTTACTCCACCAATCTCCCCTCCGGTTGAGCTTACATGCTGGCGGTACATCAGGGCTCGGATCTCACGCTGCACAGCCCTCTGCCGGCTCCCTGCTGTTGTGGCGGCTAGCTGTTGTAATAGGGTTAACACATCCGCCATGCAGTGCTCCATCACATTAGTTCCCAGCACTATTTTCGGGTTATGATCACTGGGCTCATTCATGATCACAATCATACCCTGGTGTTGCAGTTCGGCTTGCCCCACTGTCATAGCCACTTGCTTATACCCCACCTGGGTCAATGGGAGTCCATTAGCGGCAATCAATGTTATACTATTGTCTGGGGGCGCCAGTTCGTCTACGGCCCAGTACCGCTGGTACAACGTGTACGGTATGGTAGTTACCTGTGATCCAGTGTCCAAGAGAGCCATCACTGGTATGCCGTCCACAGCCACGGGGATGATAGGGCGGGCCCCGATATATCGGTCTCGCCAGTCCGGGGGGCCACGATGTTCTACTCCTGAGGATTGGCCCGGGACCCCAGGGGTTGCTCGTTTAACGGGCACTGTCGGTAGTAATGACCCGGCTTACGGCACTTGTAGCAGATTGGGGGTCTGCTCCGCGGGTTGTCGGCACTTCTCCGCTGCATCCAGGGAACGTCCTCGGGACTGTCAGCAAGCTGTATCTGTGCTGGAGGCTGAGATCTGGTCAGAGGTTGTAGGGCAGCCAGGATTTTGGCAAGGTCTCCGTCCATGCGACGGACCTGGGCTGCCAGTTCTTCCACTGTGCTGCTCGGGGCTGCAGGTGTTGGAGAGGTGGATTTGGCTGAGGCCGCCATAACGGGAGCCGTCTCGACGGGCCACGGGGCGGGTTCCAGAACTTCGGTTGCTGGAGGCTGTAGTGCTTTAATGGCCCGCTCCTTTAACACAGCAAAGTCCACATCAGGGTGTTCCAGGGCCCACAGCCGGAGTTGTTTACGATCCTCAGGGGACCTCATCCCTTGCGCAAATTGCTCCACTAACATCTTGTTGCTATCCGCCTCATTAATAGGGTTCACCCGCTTCAGCGTGCGGAGGGCGGTCTGCAGACGTAGAGCATAGTCCCGAATGCTATCCCCAGCTCGTTGCCGGCACTGGTAAAACTGCATCCTCAGCTCGGCTTCAGTCCGGGTCTCAAAGGCAGTCTGTAGCTTCTCAAAGATGGTGGCTACAGAGAGCCGGTCCCCCTCGGCCCAGGTCTCCGCTTCCTGCTCTGCCGCACCGGTTAACTGGCCTAGCACTATCGCTGCACGTTGCTTATCAGTCAGGGGGTACAGCTCTAGCAACGGGTTAAGCTTTTTCCGGAAGGCCTGTAGGGCATCCGGTTTCCCATCATACTGCGGTAGCCAGGCAGCTCCGGGCGCATAGGGCAAGGAAAACGGCATGACCTGAGCAAGCGCGGGGGCCGCGGCACCTCCCGCCGGTACGGCCGGGACCTGGGCAGGCCCATTCCCATCCGCGGGTGCCGCTGCGGCTGCGACCACCGCTCCTCCAGCGGCTCCGTCGGGCGCAGACATCTTGTTTCCGTCCCCCTTAGCTCTTTCCGGCCCCTCCTCTCTCGGGGCGGGGTTCTGGCCTTCGCGCCTCTACTGCTCGAGAAGACGCTCGAGCGGGAACTTTTCGCGCCAAAGATGGCGGCTTCTGAAATTTTTCTGCCGGATACCTCCGGCGGTAACAAGGCGCACCTCTACCAGACGGCAGAGCGGTAAGATCCTGTTCGTGACGCCAAGTTGTCGCGGGCGGGGAGGAGGGTGTCAGCACACCGCGCTCACCCCTTCTGCTCGGGTCCGGCAGCTGCTCAGTGGTGGCTCGAGCGGTGGGCCGGATCCCGGGGTTTCTCGAGCGACGCTCCTCGCCCGGGAGTGAAAGGGGGTTTTTGGGATGTTGGGATAATGTCCGTGACGCCACCCACGGTTGTGGTGATGTGTAGCACCACCGCTGCTCTATGCGGGGATCCCGGGGATGGTGATGGGGAGCAGCCAGGTGTTGTGTTGCCCCTCCGTGGGTAGGGGTTGGTGATCGCGGGACCCGGTGATGGCTTGTGAGGTGCAGGGCCTGGTGGGCGCAGGGACGCGGGGGCAGCGCTGTGCCTTGCGGCACGGTGGTACTCACTCAGCCTGAGACACGGACACAGTTTGTACGGTAAACCAACGGCTGGTAGGACGGTCCCACAGACGGCTGCTTTGCTTTCCCGGTAGGTGACGGTGATGTCCCTCTTCCTTGCACCTGTATGTACGGTTGGTTGCGATGGGTCCCCACCGGTAACCCGCTCCCCGGCTTCAAGCTGGGCCGGAGGAGCACTACACTTTGCCCGCAGGCGCTGGCCCTCAGAGACTGGTGCCCTGGCGGTGGCGGTGCCTCTGTTGTACAGGTTGGACTGTTGCCTTCAATCGGGACTTGGTTGTTGGGGGAATCTACGTCCCCTTCACTGACGGATTCGGCAAATTTGGCGACTCCTAGCCTTGCCGGGGTCCGAGAGGCCCCTGCCCTGGTGCTGACTGTCCTTCGGAACACTGCTCCAGACCACCGGGCACACAGCCAACGGGGTCCTTCCAGGAACTTCCAAACGGTCCCCCTCCGGACAGTCACCGCCGTCGCTGACCTTGCTGTACTGGCCCTACACAAAGCTGGGCTCTCAGGCTTTGCACACTCTCTGCTCTGTCACCACTTCTTGCTTGCCTCCTTTTCCACTTTCTCTCCTCACTTTCACTTCTTTGTTGTTTACTCTAGCCCCTGCCTGGGCTACTCTGCTGTTGACACAGGCTCACCCTGGACTCATCTGCCTGACACTTCCTGCCTCCAGAGCTGTGAGCTCCTTGGTGGGCGGAGCCAACCGCCTGGCCCACCCCCTGGTGTGCATCATCAGACTCCTGGAGGAAGGCAACAAGGATTTTTGGTTCAGCTTAGGTGTGCCTACCTGGGATGTGGGGTGTGGTGGTGTGTGACCTGTGTCCCCTGGCTTGCCCAGGGCGACACACCAGACTGGTCGATAAGACATTGATGACCTATCCTGAGGAGCTTCTGAGGAACTGAGCATTTCCGGCCACCTGCAGCAGCCCTTGGGACGGAGAAGAGCTGATCGGCGGGGGTGACGATTGTCAGACAGACCCTCACTGATCAGACATTGGTGACCTATCCTAAGGATAGGCCATCAGTGTTAAAGTAGCGGAGAACCTGTTTTACACAGACTCCAAACCCAGCCCCCAAAATAATTTAAGACTGCTGAACAAACCCCTAAAAAAACCTTTTGACCCTGACCAGTCCCTTAAAATAATCAGGCCATACCTAAAGATTAATATAGAAGCCACACTGGATCCCGAAACGTAATACAGATTGCGAAATGAGGCCTTCAAAATTCTGATCCCGAGCAGACCCAAGAATGAATACCTAACCCAACCAGCTCTAATATTAGTTCAACCCTCAAACCCAACCATTGCTCACCTCTTCTTGCTCCCGTCACACACTACCAACACCAGTCAGTATCATGAGGTTCCCTGTTGCTGAAGATCCAGTACCTGATTCTAGAATTTATCTATTAAATTTGATGTGTAAGATACAATAGATTAGAAGAAATTTTGAAGAAAAAACCCACTAGTCAGGTTTGTGGAGGTTATAGCAAGTGATCTATGCATTACTGTCTGCTGTCCATAAAAGGGAAAGAAAATCTTTAATTCATCTAGGGAATTCTCCAAAAAATCCAGATTCTGCTTCCCAGGATATAAAAAAGATGCATCAGTTCTGTATGGACACTAGAGAAGAAGGGGAACACAAGGAGACGCAGCTCGAAAGCTTCGAAAGTCTCTAGAAATCCCAAACTAGTATAAATCAAATATACAGTAATACATAGTGATCCATAGGGAAATGAAAATATGGCAGGACAATGAAAATATGATTAATTTTTCATATTAATTTCAAATAATGTGAATGCAATGCCGGCCATAATCATATGTACCTTTTATTACAGGGTTTGTTCATTTTGATATCCACTGTGTTTTTGGACCGGAACGTAAGTAGTGACCAAACATTACACATGCACAGTGCACACATCACACATCAGACACGTCACACAAGTGCAGCACAGACGTCACACATCAGACACGTCACAGAAGCACAGTGCACATATCACACATCAGACACATCACACAAGCACAGTGCACATGTCGCGGGCGGAGGAGGGGACGCCGCACTCTCCCACTGCTCGGGTCCGGCTGCCGCTGCTGCTGCGGCCTCTGCTGCTCGGTGGCTCGAGCGATGGGCCGGATCCCGGGGACTCGAGCGGCGCTCCTCGCCCGTGAGTGAAAAGGGGATTGGTTTTGGGGATTTATTGTCCGTGACGCCACCCACGGTTGTGGTGATTGTATGGACACCACCGCTGCTCTGTATGGGGATCCCGGGAGCGGTGACAGGGAGCAGCAGAGTTGTTAGTTCTCCCCTCCGTGGGTAGGGGTGGGTTGTCCCTGGGCCCAGTGATGGGGTGGAGGATGAGGGATGGCAGGCCAGGTGCGGGGCCTGGTGAGGTGCAGGGTCGCGGGGGCAGCGCTGTGCCTCACGGCACGGTGGTACTCACTCAGCCTGAGACGGTGACACAGTTCTCGGTAAAACACACGGCTGGAAAGACGGTTCACACGGACGGCTGCTGTTGCTTTTCCCCGGTAGTTAACGGTGACTGTCTCTTTCCCTGCACCTTGTGTAATGTTGGTAGCGATGGGTTCCCACCGGTTACCCGCTCCCCGACTTGGATATGGGCCGGAGGCGCCCCTCTTTGCCCGCAGGCGCTGGCCCTGAGAAACTGGTGCCTTGGCGGTGGCGGTGTCTCTCTCATACGGTTGGACGGTTGCCTTCAATCGGGACTTAGTTGTTTGGAGACCCGGAGGTCCGCTTCACTGACGGATTTGGCAAATTCACGGCGACTCCTAGCCTTGCCGGGATCTGAAAGGCCCCTGCCAATGGTGCTGGCTTCTCCTTGTGTACCGGTCCGGTACCGCCGGGCCACCACCCGTCCACGGTCCTTACGGCACCTCCGATAGGCCACTCCTGCAGACGGTCACCGCTGTCTGCTAACCTTGCTGTTTCTGTCCGGGGCACACACTCGGACCAACTTCAGGCTGCTCTGTTACTACTTTCCTAGCTTCACTCCCACTCCTCTCACTTGCTCCTCTACCACTCAACTCCAACTTCCAAAACTCATCTGCCTGGTTTTCCCGCCTCCAGGACTGTGAACTCCTCGGTGGGCGGAGCCAACCGCCTGGCTCCAACCCCTGGTGTGGATATCAGCCCCTGGAGGAAGGCAACAAGGATTTCTGGTCTAGCTTAGGTGTACCTAACCGGGGTGTAGGGTGTGGTGATGTCATTACCTGTGACCCCTGGCTTGCCCAGGGCGTCACATTCCCCCTTAGCAAAATGCAGACCGTCCGTGGGCTGCCCGTCCAACACCGGTTTTATTTTTCTGAAAAAGATAAGAAAACAATACAAGTAGAAGAACATCATCCCACAATGGGAGGCACTTTTCTTCAACGTTGCAAACGGTATTAAACGGTTACGGCTTCCGCTCTCACCCACCCAAGTAACCTGGCCCTGATGCTGCCCCTAAGAAAACAGGCAGCACCCCTTGACCCCAGTCCAGCACCAAGTTACCCGAGCGGGATCTGTCCTCTCCAGGGGACCCACGTCCATGGGGAGCCCCTGGAACCCCCAGAGGGTAGCCACCGGTTCTGGTGGTGGCTGGGCCCCAGCCTGCTCCACTGCGGGTCCTCCCTCCAATCTGCCTCTCCGGAGGCGGTAACGGTGGAGCCATAACAACAACAACATTATTTACAAGCCATTAACGTTTGTGGTTGCCCTGCAAGTTCACGGGCCTGTCCGTAAGGAGTCCCTTACGCAACCTTAAATGGTCCCCACGGGGACAACGGTGCCGGTAACGACCGGTTCAATCAAGCAGACAATCAGGTTAACTTCGGTTAATCATTTTCATTTTTCAAAAACTTGCAAACTTTAAACACACACTGGTGGTCCCAACGGGGACAACTTGCAGCGGTGGACCGCTGCCTTTTGCGGCTCAACAGTCCATTCTCACTCGGGGGCCTCTAGTGCCACCTTCGCATGGTGCACCGCTGTGGACCCCGATGGTAGCTCGCTGTGGGTGATCTTCCTCCATACACATGTGGGCATGCACATCCGCTCTACTCCCCTCTCGGGCATCGATCTCCCCGCGCAGCTGCCGTTGCCGCCGCTCCCAGTCTGGAGCACTTTCTGCTTGCTCCTGTTCGGCCCGTGCGGGGAACGGACCTAGCCAGAGTCCCTCCGTGTCGTCTACGACCGGCACCTTCAGTAATGAGGGACCCCGCTGTGATGTGGCCTGCTCTGCCGCTTGGCAGCTACATCCCCCCCGGGCCTCAGCCAAGGCCCGGTGCCTGGGAGCGGTCAACATGACTTGCGGTGTTGGCGTTTGATCGAGGATCGCCTCCGCTGCGGCCGGGCGGACTGCCGGGGCCGTCATCATCTCCGTCGCGGCTGGGATGGAAGCTGGGACGGGTGCCAGGGCGGTGGTAAAGGTAAGGCCCGGGGCCGCAGGTCTGGGCCCTCTCCCACAGATGCTGCGGGCTCCACTACCGGTGGCAGGGGTAACGGGTTGGTCGGGGCGTTGGCCGCAGGCATGGGCAGTGAGGGAGGTAGTGTGGTGGACGGCAGCAGGCCGGGCCCCTCAGCCGTATCGACCGATCCCTCGGGGACATAGGGGCGTGGATCGCTTACCCGCTCCTCTGAGACCACCTCCACTTCGGATGCCCAAACGGTTGCGGCCAGGCCCTTCATCTCCGACGTCCACTTCGCCAGCATGAAGTGGACTTGGGCCTGGAGCTTCTGGCACATCTTGCTTCTGGATCCAGGAACGTGTTTCAGCAGAGTCCTGGCGTCACTGCACGCTACAGCGCTAGTTACATGCGGCTGCGACCGCCGCTCCTCCAGCAGCTCCGTCGGGCGCAGACATCTTGTTTTCGTCCCCCTTAGCCTTTTCCGGCTCCTCCTCTATCGAGGCGGGGGTTTGGCCTTCGCACCTCCACTACTCGAGGAGACGCTCGAGCGGGAACTTTTCGCGCCAAAGATGGCGGCTTCTGAAATTTTTCGGCCGGACACCTCCGGCGGTAACAAGGCGCACCTCTACCCAACGGCAGAGCGGTAAGATCCTGTTCGTGACGCCAAGTTGGCGCGGGCGGAGGAGGGGACGCCGCGCTCTCCCACTGCTCGGGTCCGGCTGCCGCTGCTGCTGCGGCCTCTGCTGCTCGGTGGCTCGAGCGATGGGCCGGATCCCGGGGACTCGAGCGGCGCTCCTCGCCCGTGAGTGAAAAGGGGATTGGTTTTGGGGATTTATTGTCCGTGACGCCACCCACGGTTGTGGTGATTGTATGGACACCACCGCTGCTCTGTATGGGGATCCCGGGAGCGGTGACAGGGAGCAGCAGAGTTGTTAGTTCTCCCCTCCGTGGGTAGGGGTGGGTTGTCCCGGGGCCCAGTGATGGGGTGGAGGATGAGGGATGGCAGGCCAGGTGCGGGGCCTGGTGAGGTGCAGGGTCGCGGGGGCAGCGCTGTGCCTCACGGCACGGTGGTACTCACTCAGCCTGAGACGGTGACACAGTTCTCGGTAAAACACACGGCTGGAAAGACGGTTCACACGGACGGCTGCTGTTGCTTTTCCCCGGTAGTTAACGGTGACTGTCTCTTTCCCTGCACCTTGTGTAATGTTGGTAGCGATGGGTTCCCACCGGTTACCCGCTCCCCGACTTGGATATGGGGATAGGAGCCTCTCTTTGCCCGCAGGCGCTGGCCCTGAGAAACTGGTGCCTTGGCGGTGGCGGTGTCTCTCTCATACGGTTGGACGGTTGTCTTCAATCAGGACTTAGTTGTTTGGAGACCCGGAGGTCCCCTTCACTGACGGATTTGGCAAATTCACGGCGACTCCTAGCCTTGCCGGGATCCGAAAGGCCCCTGCCAATGGTGCTGGCTTCTCCTTGTATACCGGTCCGGTACCGCCGGGCCACCACCTGTCCACGGTCTTTACGGCACCTCCGATAGGCCACTCCTGCAGACGGTCACCGCCGTCTGCTAACCTTGCTGTTTCTGTCCGGGGCACACACCTGGACCAACTTCAGGCTGCTCTGTTACTACTTTCCTAGCTTCACTCCCACTCCTCTCACTTGCTCCTCTACCACTCAACTCCAACTTCCAAAACTCATCTGCCTGGTTTTCCCGCCTCCAGGACTGTGAACTCCTCGGTGGGCGGAGCCAACTGCCTGGCTCCACCCCCTGGTGTGGACATCAGCCCCTGGAGGAAGGCAACAAGGATTTCTGGTCTAGCTTAGGTGTACCTAACCGGGGTGTAGGGTGTGGTGATGTCATTACCTGTGACCCCTGGCTTGCCCAGGGCGTCACACACACATCACACATCAGACATGTCACACAAGCACAACACAGACATCACACAAGTACAGAGCATGTATCAGACAAAAACACATCACACAAGCACAGTGCACACATCAGACACATCACACATGCACAGCACAGTCAACACACAAGCACAGCACAAACATCACACAAGCACAGCACAGACAACACACAAGCACAGTGCACACATCACACATGCACAGCTAGTCACAACAACATAGAGCACACAAGTCAAGCACATGTCACACAAGCATAGTGCACACATCAGACACGAATGTCACTGGAACACAGTACATACATTAGACATGCACATGTCACTGGAGCACAGCTCATACATCAAACAAGCACAAATCACTGGAGCACAGGACATAAATTAGACAATAAGGTACAGTGGGCACATCAGACAAATGCACAATAAAAAGTATAGTGCACACATCAGACTAGTGCATGTTAGAAAAAAGTAAATCCTGCATGTGGAAAGCTCCACTAAGACAATTATGAGAACTATTAAAGGGGTTATCCACTACTCGGGCAATCCCTTCTCAATTCCTGTTGCACCCCGAGCAAAATAATAACACACATACTCACGTCTAGGGCCGGCACCATTCCAGGGGTGTCGGCACTGGCTCTCCCAATGCTCATATGATATTATGTCCTATGTTCCTACAGATGTCTGATTAGTCTCAAGGAGGAGACAGTGAAGCTACCACTGTTTGGTCGCAGTTATTGTGTGACATAAAAATGTCACATGAGCCCCGGGAGAGCAAGTGCCAAGACCACTGAAACAGTGCCAGCACTGGAGGTTACGGTCTTGTTCTTTTACTGGGGAGTAACAATGATAGAAAAGAGTTTGTCCAAGTAATTTACAAACCCGCTAACTTCCTGAGTCCATATGCTACCTAATGCACTGATGAAGCCCAGGTACCGAATTTACAATTGCGGAAATGTTGTAGTGCTCACGAACCCAATAATATTCATGTTTCATTATTTTCAGGTAAGAAAAGCAGTAAGAAGCAGCATTTCCACATCCTACTGGAGCACACTCCGGACTAAAGTACAGGTAAGTCAATAGTAACACAAGGGCAGAGCTGCTTAAAGAGGTTTTATCATTATGTGACGCCCTGGTGTGACACCCTGGCCTATCAGGTCATCACAAGGGTGCCGTGCAATCTGCCCTTCTGCATGGTACCCGCTCCTCCTTGGTTACAGGTCCTGTCAATTTGGTGTTGCTACCAACAGGTGTACATAAATCCTGAGGAACACTCTGCACCACATCCACCAACCACCCATTCGGCAGCCTGAGGGGAATAGGGCCACCCAGATGGGGGGATGCAAGAGGGAGGGCAGAGATGTCAGTAGTTGAGTTGAGTAGAGTTGAGCAGTGAGACAGCGGTGACAGTGCAGGTCACGCTGTGGAGCTGGGCTCCTGTACCTGTCCCAGGTGCCACACGTTGGCCTGGCCAGAAGGAGCTGGAACCCCGGTCGCAGGGGGTAGTGACAGGGGGTACGGTGCTGCTACAGAGAGCAGGCCGGCTGCCTTGTTCTACAACCGGGCAGGGGCCAGGGCACGATGGGTTTCGCGGACCCTAGGCTGGGAAGTAGCTTCACGCAGCCCAGTAATTCACCCGACGGGAACGGAGTCTTCAGGAACCATTCCCCACCCGCTCCAGAATCGGGGTACTAGCGCAACAAGGGGGATAGGACTTCCCAAAATCGTCCAGAAAATCCCAAGCGTGAACCCTGAGAGCAGGCTTACCTTGCTAGCCACGCAGGTGAGCGGGACCCGAGTAGTCTTAGGCGAAAGGTATCCACCAACTTACACACAGTGCCAAGGGACAAGGCTTCAGACCAACCAGCAACACAAAAGGGGCACAGACCCAGCGTGCTCAACAAAGAGAAACACAACATTCAAGAGTTTTGTTTACCTGGTGTCAGCATCAGTGAGTTTGGACTGTGTGAGTACCCGACATCCCTTCACCCCAGACGGGTTTCTCACTCCATCCCATCACTGGGCCCCGGGACACCAGTCCACTATCCATGGAGGGGTTAAACATCCTGCTGCTTCAACATCGTCACCGGGCTCCCCAACAGCAGCGGTGGTCTCTCACATTACCACACACCGTGGGTGGCGTCACGAAGATTATCCCATTCACCACCCAAAACACATGACGCATCTATAAGGGATAAGCAGGTTACCATACAAAGCACCCAACCATATCTACCTAAAATAAAGACTCGAACCACGACTTTATTGCAGGAATGGCCACAGTTTTATTTACCGTATATATGTATACCAAAACTCGTGGCTCAACATGCCACTCAATTGTTACTTAAACCTTATACATATATACCCGTATAACCATACACACCGATAGATCCGTCCGAGAGGCCAACCATCCTTCATAACCCCCCGGCCGTAACCTCCAAACCGGCCCAGAGGACCACCTCGGCCGTAACCACCCGGCCCAAAGGTGAGGGGTAACAACGTTCCATCGTTAATTACCCCTTCCCAGAACCTGCGGGACCTCCGCCCACAAGTTCCCATCCAATCCGAAGCCACTCCCCTTGAGCGACTTCGTACCAACCAACCAACTGTCGGTACTCCCAACCTCTCAGACGGACCTATCCCCCCGCTGTGACAAAACAACTTGGCAAATCAATCTTATATTCTCCAGTCTTTCCTTTTTTTTTTTTTTTTATTTTTTACACAATGTTTTCCTCTTTTTCCTTTTTTCTTTTTTTTTTTTTTTTTTTTTGTTTGTTTTTATATACATAACATCAGGGCGGGCGGGTGGGACACAACTTTCCAGCGACGAAAGGGGAGGTAATCAGTCCACCCCCCTCTCTTATACCTCCCACAACCCCCCACCCCTTCCCTGCTCCCCTCCAATCCCCCTACATCTTCCTTCCACCAATCCAATAGCCCTAACTATCCCCTATCCCAGTTCAACCAATTAACCCCTTCCTAACCTTGCACCCTCACGATGGTCATGGGGTCCATTCACCCCTATGGGGCTCACTGCCCTTCTTGACGCATCTATAAGGGATAAGCAGGTTACCATACAAAGCACCCAACCATATCTACCTAAAATAAAGACTCGAACCACGACTTTATTGCAGGAATGGCCACAGTTTTATTTACCGTATATATGTATACCAAAACTCGTGGCTCAACATGCCACTCAATTGTTACTTAAACCTTATACATATATACCCGTATAACCATACACACCGATAGATCCGTCCGAGAGGCCAACCATCCTTCATAACCCCCCGGCCGTAACCTCCAAACCGGCCCAGAGGACCACCTCGGCCGTAACCACCCGGCCCAAAGGTGAGGGGTAACAACGTTCCATCGTTAATTACCCCTTCCCAGAACCTGCGGGACCTCCGCCCACAAGTTCCCATCCAATCCGAAGCCACTCCCCTTGAGCGACTTCGTACCAACCAACCAACTGTCGGTACTCCCAACCTCTCAGACGGACCTATCCCCCCGCCACAGACCGGCCAAGTGACCCCCTTACTTGGCCCGGGCCCCCCACACCCCCAGCGCTTGCTCCAGGCCATCCCTCAAACCCAACATCCATAAATCGAGACCCACCTCGGTCAGATGAACCCCATCTCTCCTCAGATACTGTTCCGTGTCCTCCTCCAATTCTCGATGCCGCACCACCAACCCACCATTTCTCGCCACAAACCTTCCAATTGCCCGGTTCAGCTTGCTCCGAGCCCTATTGATACGGTCCACCGACCTGCCAAAACGCCACTGCGTCCGAGCTATAATGTCCGACCAAACAATGACTATGCCCGGGAACGCCCTCCACAAATGTAACAGGTCCAGCTTTATGTCCCTTTTCAATTCCCTCGCCGACCTTACTCCCAGATCGTTCCCACCCACGTGCAAAATTAACACATCAGGGTCACGATCCATACGGCTAAAGTAAGCCACCTCTGGGCGCACTCTACCCCAGGTCATGCCCCGAATTCCGAGCCACTTAACTCGGGCTTCCGACACCGACACTCCGAGCTGCCGACCGTCACGACGCACATCCGCTCGCAACGCTCCCCAATACACGTAGGAGTGCCCGAGGATCCACACAAGGCATGGACCTACAAAATATAAAGAACCACGAATAAAAACAGCAACAACCAAGTAAATTGTCACATAACCGCATCAACGCAAACCAGGAATCCCCCACTCCTGCAACATCACCTGACCAAGTGAGGCCTAATGTACAAGCGAAACCTGGAAGACTCCCACCTCCCAATCCGCCGGATACAATCCTCATTCAAACCCCACCTGGCGGCTTCCGTTGCCGCCCCAATCCGGAAGGAGTGAGACCCGTACTCACTGGGCTCCTCCCCCACCCGTGCTAAAGCCGTCTTCAGCACCGCAATGAATTGGTAACGCGACAAGGCCAATCCGTCCGCATGCCGCAGGAAAACGCCAGGGTAACCTCCGCGCACCTTTAAGAACTCCGAAACCTGTACCACCGGACACAGTTGGTGCCCCGGTAACGCAAACAACACCACTAAGCGCCCCCGTCCCCTCTGATCCGTCTTCGAAAAACGAAGCCGACATTCCACTCTATCCTCCCCCAGCATTACATCCTCCATCATCAAACCACCCATCGCTTGCTTGGACGGGCTAACCAACTCCCCAATGCGAAAAGCACCAAAAAACGCCAATACAAAAGCTACCGAAAACAACACTCGCTCAAAAGGAGACGAACACAATTCCCCCAAACATCCCACTAAACGCCCCAACAATGGCAATGACACCGGCCGCCTCATGTCACGCGACTGGGCCCCTTTCCGAAAACCCTTCATTGCCTGCCGCACCAGAAAATCCTTAGTCGCGTCCCGAACCCCTTGCATCTGAAATAAGAAGGCCAACGCCGCCAACTTGCCACCAATCACCGAAATGGACCGACCTGCCGAAAAATCCCCACTAATGAACACCAGGACCCCCAACACCCGGCCCTTGTAACCCGACTCCATAAAATCTCCCCTTTCCAACTCCGCCCATTCCTTCCACACCGCCTGATATCGGCACCAAGTAGCCTCAGCCACCGATCTCCTAATCCCCTCAAATGCTACACCGATGCCAGGTCCCACAGCCATTCCGGACAAGGTTCTCCATCCGCGTCCGCTCCCGGCACCAGCTTCCTGAACCTGCAAAACTGAAATCGTGATAGCGCGTCAGCCACCTCATTTCGAATCCCCGGCACGTGCCGGGCCACCACACAAATGTTCAACTCCAAACACCTCAACACCAAGTGCCTCAAATACCCCACAACCGGCGGGGATTTTGCCGACAGCGCATTAATGGAATGCACCACCGCCATGTTGTCACAATGCATGCAAACCCTTCTTCCTGAAAAAACGGGGCCCCATAACTCCACTGCTACAATGATGGGAAACAATTCCAGCAGAGCCAAATTCCTCACCAGACCTGCCTCCACCCAAAGCCGTGGCCACTTTCCAACACACCAGTGCGTCTGAAAAATTGCCCCAAAACCGGTCGCTCCAGCCGCATCCGTGTACAACTCCAACTGGCTATTGGACAAAGCCTCGCTCATCCAAAGGGTCCGACCGTTGTACCGGTCCAAGAACCTCTCCCAAACCAACAAATCCCCTTTCATCACTTTGGTCACTCTGACAAAGTGATTTGGAGCTTTCACCCCCGCGGTTGCACTTGCCAGCCTCCTATTAAAGATCCGCCCCATCGGCATAATGCGACAAGCGAAATTCAATTTTCCAAGCACTGACTGCAAATCCCGCAACCGCACCTTCTTGGCCTGATACAAAACCCGCACCGACGCCTTCAAATCCAGAAGCTTCCCCTCCGGCAATCGGCATTCCATTGCCAGTGTATCAATTTCAATCCCTAAGAAACATAGGGCCGTCGCCGGCCCTTCTGTTTTTTCCTTCGCCAACGGAATACCTAGGCTCCGCGCGATCCGCTCTAACGTGAACAACAACAAGGAGCAGACCGAAGAGCCCGCCGGACCCACGCAAAAGAAGTCATCCAGATAGTGAATCACAGAATGGACTCCTGCCACATCTTTGACTACCCATTCCACAAAAGTACTAAATGCCTCAAAATGAGCACACGAAATGGAACAGCCCATCGGCAGGCAGCGATCAACATAGTATTCACCATCCCACATGCACCCTAAGAGATGAAGGCTCTCTGGATGCACCGGGAGTAAACGAAAAGCTGCTTCCACATCCGCCTTTGCCATCAGGGCCCCCCGCCCGGCAACCCTTACCAGCTCCAAAGCCTTATCAAAAGATACATAAGAAACTGCCGACAACTCTGGCGATATCCCATCATTCACCGACAATCCCGCCGGATAAGATAAATGATGAATGAGCCGAAATTTGTTCGGCTCCTTCTTAGGCACCACCCCAAGGGGGGAAATCCTTAAATTGGAGAATGGCGGGTCCTGGAATGGACCCGCCATCCTCCCCAATTCCACCTCCTTTTGCAGCTTTTCCTTCACCACCGCCGGATGTTCTTTTGCGGACCTCAAATTCCCCGGGCGAAACACCGGCGCCTCAGATTCAAACGGAATCCGAAAACCTTCCGTAAAACCCCTTGCCAACAACTCCGCCGCCCTAACATCCGGATACCTATTTAAATAGGGAAGCATCGCCTCTACTCTCACTGGCGTCCTCCCTCTTTCCAGACCCCTCCCCCGCCTTTCCTTTTCCTTTTTTGAAGCACCTGGCCAATGGGTGGGACCCTCCACATCCGGAACACTCGTGTTTAAACCGACACGAGGCCCCAAACTTACACTGTCCCTCGTTATACTGCCAGCAAGCCCCCTTTTTCTGTCCAGCCGAGGACCCGCCGCTCGCACCCGGGCTCCCGGCACCCCCTCGAAAGGGCTGAGCCGGAGCCGTCATTAACCGCATCCACAAAGAAATATCCTTGTGGCCCCACTGGACACCCTGCCGCAGAGCCTTCCGTTGCCGGAACTGCTCATCATATCTTAGCCACCCTAACCCGCCATACACTCTATACGCCTCCCCAATCGCGTCCATATAACCAAATAGGGCGGAACAATGCTCCGGCTCCTTTTCCCCGATCACGCTGGCTAAGATCGCAAAGGCCTGTAGCCAGTTAGTGAACGTCCTCGGGATCAATCTATACCTTCGTTTTTCCTCATCCTCTTTCTCCTTTTTTGTATCACTGGGTTTCACCTTATCCAAATTAAACTTCTCCAAGGGAAGCAAGGAAAAAATTTCCACATACTCCCCCTTCCAAATCTTTTCCCTCACCTCCTTCTTCAAGTGAACCCCTAACTGCCCTTCAAAACACACGTAAATTTCACTCCGTGCCCTATCATCCAACCGCACAACCTCATCCTCCTTTTCTTTTTCCTTTTCCGCCTCCTTGCTCGCACCCACGTCAGCCGTCCCACTGGCCGCCGTTCCCGCACCCACCGCCGAGGCAGGGTCCCGCACCGACACCCCGCTCACCGCCGCCTCAGTCTGCACCACCTCCGTGGGGCCCACCCATGCCCCCACCGGAGCCCCCGGCCCGGTCCGACTAACCCGCTCCGCCGACAACCCCTGTAACGCCCCCAAAAGTTGCCCCCAAAACTCCGGGCCCGGGAAACCAGCCTGCCCGACCACACTCGCCCCTTGAGCCACACTGCCCGCGACGGAACCCCCGCCCCCACTACACACAGCATTAAACATGTCAGTCGTCTGCTCACCAGGCTGCCGTGGAACCGACGCCGGCACAGCCGTACCACGATCGTCCTGCCGCCGTTCTGCCCGACCTGCCGCTGCCGCCGCTCCATCGTCACTGCCGGAATCTGACGTGCTGCCGAAGTCTTCAGGGGGGACCAGCGAGGGGACAGCCTGCACCTGGCGGCCGTCAACCCCCACGGTCACCGCACCCTGCTCCTCCGGGCGCCTCCTGCTCGACCTTTTTCGTTTCTCACGCCGTGGCGCCCTGCCGCCGTCCTTCCTCGCTGTCTCCATGGGCGCCTGCTGCGCTGCTGTGGTTGCCGCCGTCCTCAGTGGGCTCCCTCCCTGCCGACTGCAGGAAGGCCGTGCTGCATCTGACCGTCGCTGGGAACCCCCCCCAGCCCGATCCTTGCTGGCGGGGACCGTGACTGTGGACCTCATCCGTGCCTCCGGGCCACCGTACCCCTCCTCCAAGCTCCTCACGTCGCCGCTCCCCACATCACCCATCCGCCGACCTGTCGCTCTCCCCTGCCGTCTGCAGGGAGTCTCCGTCCGTGATACACCTCGACGAGCGCCACCCCCAGCCGGCACTTCACTGGGGGCTGCTGTGATCGCTGGTCCGGTCCTGGACTGTGCTGGCCGCGGACCGGAAGTGGGCCCCGCCGAGGCTCCGCCCACCCCCGACCCGCGGGATCTCCGTCGAGGATTCCTCCCGGCGGCCGGCAGCTCCCCCTGGTCAGATGGAGGGCTCCGCTGTCCCGGAGGGTCCCCGTAGGGGCTCCTAGATCTCTCTCTCCCCCTCCCACTGGGGGAGTAGCGCTCCGGCGGTCGCGCCCGCCGAGCACGTAGCTGCGGTCCGGGCGCAGGAGTAGCAGGCTGTACCGCTCCAGCTCCACAGACCGCCACCAGCTGCTGCCGCAGAACTTCCACGCCAAGGACCTCGGAGGCCCCCCGCACCATCTCTGACAGGGCATGAAGGTCAGTCATAGCAGCAGGCAGCACGTCCTGGGGCCACAACTTTCCAGCGACGAAAGGGGAGGTAATCAGTCCA
Source organism: Anomaloglossus baeobatrachus (assembly GCF_048569485.1). NCBI lineage: Eukaryota > Metazoa > Chordata > Amphibia > Anura > Aromobatidae > Anomaloglossus > Anomaloglossus baeobatrachus. The sequence goes on from NC_134355.1 coordinate 654,940,740, forward strand.
CCCCCCTCTCTTATACCTCCCACAACCCCCCACCCCTTCCCTGCTCCCCTCCAATCCCCCTACATCTTCCTTCCACCAATCCAATAGCCCTAACTATCCCCTATCCCAGTTCAACCAATTAACCCCTTCCTAACCTTGCACCCTCACGATGGTCATGGGGTCCATTCACCCCTATGGGGCTCACTGCCCTTCTTTTCCTCCTTTTTATTTCCGAAGTAGCTGCGCGACCCCGCCTCGGATCTGGAGACCCCTCGAGCCACTGCGGATCCGGGTCCGAGCAGCCCGTCAGCTGTCGCGGGGGCAGCACACTGGCCTATCAGGTCGTCACAGGGTATTTTGCAATCTGCCCATCTGCATGAAATCCACCTCCTCCTTGGTTACGGGTCCCTGACCTTTTAGTGTTGCTAAGAACAAGCTAATCAAAACCCTAGGAACACGCTGAACTACACCCACCAGACACACCAGTGGACAGCCTGAAGGGAATAGGGCTGGCCACTTTGGGGGTTGGTTAAGGGGAGGTCAGGAGTGTTAGGAGACAGTGAGTTGAGTGGTGACTCTCGAGAGGAGAGGTCAGGAGACGGGCTCCTCGTTTACTAGGTGGCAGATGTTGGTCTGGGCCTGGTAGGAGCTGGACCCCGGTCGCAGGGGATCGTGACAAGGGGCACGGACTGTTGAGGAGGACAGCCGGCGGCCTTGTGCCATCACTGGGCAGGGGACAGGGCACGACGGGGTACGTGGACCCCAGGCCAGGAAGTAGCTTCAGGCGTCCTGGTAATTCCCCCAACTAGGACGGAGCCTTCAAGATCCGTTCTCCACCTGCTCCAAAATCGGGGTACTAGTGCAACTAGGGGGATAGGACTTTCCCACTGCATAGTCCAGAAAATCCCAAGCGTGAACCCTAAGAGCAAGCTCACTCCGTTAGCCATATGGGTGAGCGGGACCCGTTTAGTTCTAAGCTGAAAGGGACAAATTACAGAAAAAGGTTCCAAGGTCAAGGTCACAGGCTAACAAGCAACACCAATGGGCACGGGATCTAGGCGTGCTCCCTCCCTGCTGCAGTGGCATCAAGAACTTTGGTTTACCACGGTTTTCAGCATCAGCGTTATTGGACTGAGTGAGTACGCAATTAACCCTTACCGACCCGACGGCACCTTCCCGACACCATCACCGAGTCCCAGGGCATTCCCCCTACCCATGGAGGGGTTAAACACCTGGCTGCCCACACCATCGCCACTGGGTACTCCCAGCCGCAGCGGTGGTACTTTACCCTTACCACACACCATGGGTGGTGTCACGAACTTTCCACACTGTCCCCTGTATATAGCCCCCCTTTTTTGAGTGGCCGCACGACCCCCGGGTCCGGACATCCCTCGAGCCACATTGGATCCGGATCTGAGCAGCCCGGCTGCTGACGCGGGGGCGGCACAATTACCTGATCAGTATGAGATCAGTCGTCAACTCTTAGGTCATGGGCAATCTCTTTAATTAATAAGGGGTTAAAGGCATTGTTTTGTAAGGGGGGTGCAGGGCTCAGCCCACCCCAGACCTGCAAACCAGCAATGTACTGTATGTTGTTTTGGTATAGTGTGTATTATTGGTAAACGGCCACTAGGTGGTTAGTGTGTAAGCTACTTCCCTGGTACTCCTGGGCTGGAGGGAGCTAGTGAAGGGGAGGGGCTTAGTTTGAAAAACAGCGGTTAGGAAGTCAGTTAGTGTGACAACAGTCCCTGAGGGAGAGGAGCAGACTGCGTCTGTGAGAGGAGAGTCCCTGAGGGAGAGGAGCTGACTTGGTCTGTGAGAGGAGTGTCCCTGAGGGAGAGGAGCAGACTGCGTCTGTGAGAGGAGAGTCCCTGAGGGAGAGGAGCAGACTGCGTCTGTGAGAGGAGTGTCCCTGAGGGAGAGGAGCAGACTGCGTCTGTGAGAGGAGAGTCCCTGAGGGAGAGGAGCAGACTGCGTCTGTGAGAGGAGTGTCCCTGAGGGAGAGGTGCAGACTGCGTCTGTGAGAGGAGAGTCCCTGAGGGAGAGGAGCAGACTGCGTCTGTGAGAGGAGGGTCCCTGAGGGAGATGAGCAGACTGCGTCTGTGAGAGCAGAGTTCCTGAGGGAGAGGAACAGCCTGCATCTGTGAGAGCAGAGTTACTGAGGGAGAAGAGCAGACTGCGTCTGTGAGAGGAGAGTCCCTGAGGGAGAGGAGCAGACTGCGTCTGTGAGAGGAGAGTCCCTGAGGGAGAGGAGCTGACTTGGTCTGTGAGAGGAGTGTCCCTGAGAGAGAGGAGCAGACTGCTTCTGTGAGAGGAGAGTCCCTGAGGGAGAGGAGCAGACTGCATCTGTGAGAGGAGAGTCCCTGAGGGAGAGGAGCAGACTGCATCTATGAGAGGAGGGTCCCTGAGGGAGAGGAGCAGACTGCGTCTGTGAGAGCAGAGTTCCTGAGGGAGAGGAACAGACTGCATCTGTGAGAGCAGAGTCCCTGAGGGAGAGGAGCAGACTGCGTCTGTTAGAGCAGAGTCCCTGAGGGAGAGGAGCAGACTGCGTCTGTGAGAGCAGAGTTCCTGAGGGAGAGGAGCAGACTGCGTCTGTGAGAGGAGAGTCCCTGAGGGAGAGGAGCAGACTGCGTCTGTGAGAGGAGAGTCCCTGAGGGAGAGGAGCAGACTGCGTCTGTGAGAGGAGAGTCCCTGAGGGAGAGGAACAGACTGCATCTGTGAGAGCAGAGTCCCTGAGGGAGAGGAGCAGACTGCATCTGTGAGAGCAGAGTTCCTGAGGGAGAGGAGGAGACTGAGTCTGTGAGAGGAGTGTCCCTGAGGGAGAGGAGCAGACTGCGTCTGTGAGAGGAGATTCCCTAAGGGAGAGGAGGAGACTGCGTCTGTGAGAGGAGAGTTCCTGAGGGAGAGGAACAGACTGCGTCTGTGAGAGGAGAGTCCCTGAGGGAGAGAAGCAGACTGCGTCTGTGAGAGCAGAGTCCCTAAGGGACAGGAGCAGACTGCGTCTGTGAAAGCAGAGTTCCTGAGGGAGAGGAGCAGACTGCGTCTGTGAGAGGAGAGTCCCTGAGGGAAAGGAGCAGACTGCACCTGTGAGAGGCGTGGTGGAGAAAAACCCTAATAACTTAAATTTGCCGTGACCTTGTGGGTCGAATCCGGGTGCCGGACACACAGTGTGGCCCGGGTGGTGGCCATTCCCTGGCGGAGAGCTAACGAATCCCCTCAGTCAGCGAAAGGTCAGTGGGCTCGTGAGAGAGGAGTAGGTCCTGACTGACCGGAAAGACGGTGAGTCTGCCGTGGATAGTGAAGCTGAAGGGGAGGAAGAGGAGCTTAGGGACCCCAACCGGCTCAGGAACGGCAGAGCCATGCATGAATCATGACAGAAATCACCCCCAAAAATCAGCTGATCAATATGGTTATGTCTGCTGACATTTTTGATTATGCCATGGAAAACTCTGGACAGTCTTGCATTTATTTATATGGTAAAAATAATAAGTTATCACCTATCCTATAACTTCCTGAACGCTGGGTGCTGGGACCCTAGTTATGCTGAGAAACGGGGATCTGGAACTGGGGAACCAGGCACTGCAGTGCCCGATCTTGAATGGAGCCAAAATGTACTTACTCAATCTCCGCTTGGGACTAGAGATGAGCGAACCGGTCCCGGTTCGGCTCGAGGCGGTTCGCCGAACGGGGGGTCTGGCTCGAGTTCGGCTCGTCGAACGTTCGACGAACCGAACTAGAACCAATAGGCTATAATGGGAGGCAATCACAAACACATAAAAATGCATTATAAATGTACACAAACAGTTAATAAACATTGCCATAACACTTACCGGTCCTCGCGATCCCTTCTGCACTCTGTCTCCTGCCGCTATTCCATCCGATGATCGCTGAATCCTCCCGGTGACCTGCACTGCCAGCAGAGAAGCAGGACCTATCGTGACGTCAAAATAGCCATGTGACCAGTCACGTGGCTATTATCTCATTGGCTACAGACTGGTCACATGACTATGACACGTCATGTAGGACCTGCGAGTGCATCTCTCCGGTACACGGTGCACATATGTGTATCGCCGTGTACCGGCGACATGCTCTAGCACACGGTCGACTCCCCGTTCCGTTAGGGACCGGCTGACACAGCCGGTCATTAACGGAGATCACCGTTGCCATAGCAACGCAGTTAGCGGTGACGTCACCGCTAACCGCGGCTCCGGGAGCACCGTTGCTATGGTAACGCGTCTGTCAGCGTTACCGCTGTTACCGCTAGCAGCCAGCAGTGATCACTCACGGAGTGAAGGCTGCACGCTGCTTCCCGATTGTAGTGAGCATTGTAGTTAGGATGGAGGTTCCCCAGCCCCAAGTGATGCCCCTCACTACAATCGTCACTACTACTACACTAGAAAGAAAGAAGACAGAAGAGCAGGATCGTGGAGGGCTGACAGGGGTAATAAAGATGGAGTCTCTAATGTGTCTGTGTATTTATTTCTATTAAAGTATTTTTTCTCTGTGTGGTGTCTTTTTTTAACCCTTTATTGGAGATTCTTAATGGCCGGGTCAAACGTGCCTGACATTAAGAATCTCTGGCTTAATACTGGCTGGTAAAACAAAGCCAGTATTAACTCATGATTACCCAACAAGCCACCCGGCTCCAGGGCTGTTGGAAGAGTTGGATACAGCGCCAGATGATGGCGCTTCTATGAGAGCGCCATTTTCTGGGACGGCTGCGGACTGAAATCCGCAGCAGAGGCGCCCACAAACCTCGGGCTAACCTGTGCTGCGGATTCCAATCCCCAGCTGCCTAGTTGTACCCGGCTGGACACAAAAATAGGGCGAAGCCCACGTCATTTGTTTTTTAATTATTTCATGAAATAAGTGAAATAATTAAAAAAAACGGGCTTCCCTATATTTTTGGTTCCCAGCCGGGTACAAATAGGCAACTGGGGGTTGGAGGCAGCCCGTGGCTGCCAGCTGTACCTGGCTAGCATACAAAAATATGGCGAAGCCCACGTCATTTTTTTGGTGGGCAAAAAACTTCTGCATGCAGTCCTGGATGGAGTATGCTGAGCCTTGTAGTTCTGCAGCTGCTGTCTGCTCTTCTCCATACAGACAGACAGCAGCTGCAGAACTACAAGGCTCAGCATACTCCATCCAGGACTGTATGCAGAAGTTTTTTGCCCCCTGAAAAAATTATGTGGCTTCGCCATATTTTTGTATGCTAGCCAGGTACAGCAGGCAGGTACGGCTGCCCCCAACCCCCAGTTGCCTATTTGTACCCGGCTGGGAACCAAAAATAAAGGGAAGCCCTTTTTTTATTATTTCATGAATTTCATGAAATAATTAGAAAACAAATGACGTAGGCTTTGCCCCATTTTTGTGTCCAGCCAGGTACAACTAGGCAGCTGGGGATTGGAATCCGCAGCACAGGTTGGCCTGAGCTTTCTGGGCCCCACTGCTGCGATTTGCAGTCTGCAGCCGCCTCAGAAAATGGCATTTTCATAGAAGCGCCATCTTCTGGCGCTGTATCCAACTCTTCCAGCACCTGCCTGCTATACCTGGCTAGCATACAAAAATATGGCGAAGCTCACGTCCTTTTTTTGTAGCTTTTTGGCAAAAAAAAAAAAAAATGCTTCCCTGGATTTTCCATTGCCAGTGAAGGTAACACCAAGCAGTGGGGGTTAGCAGCCAGTAGCTGCTTGGATTACCCTTAGCTAGCAATACAAAAAATGCAGTGGGAGCTAACATATATTTTTTTTAATTATTTATTTAAATAACTAAAAATAAAATGGGCTTCCCTGTATTTTGATTGCTGGACATCACAGTGCTGTAAAAATAAATCTTTAAAAAAATGACGTAGCGCTCCGCGGTATTTTTGATTCTCAGCGCAGATAAAGCAGACAGCTATGGGTTGCCACCCCCATCTGCCTGCCGTTACCTTGGTTGGCAATCAAAATACAGGGAAGCCCATTAATTTTTTCTATTTAAAAAATAGTTAAAAAAAAAAAATTACGTTGGGTCCCCCCATTTTTGATAGCCAGCTAGGGTAAAGCAGACGGCTGTAGCCTGAAAACCACAGCTGGCAGCTTTACCGTGGTTGGGGATCCAATGTGGAGGTCCCCTCAGGCTCTTTTTTATAATTATTTTATAAATATTAATAATTACACAATAAAAGTAGGGGACCCCCCAAATTGGATCACCAGCCAAGGTAAAGCGGACAGCTGTGGTCTGGTATTCTCAGGGTGGGAAGGTCCATAGTTATTGGGCCTTCACAGCCTAAAAATAGCAGGCCGCAGGCACCCCAGACGTGGCGCATCCACTAGATGCGCCAATCCTGGCGCTTCACCCCAGCTCATCCCGTGCCCTGGTGCAGTGGCAAACGGGGTAATAAATCGGGTTGATACTAGCTGTAAAGTCACCTGAGATCAAGCCCAGCAGTTTGTGATGTCATGGCGTCTATTAGATACCCAACATCATAAACTGTCAGTACTAACAAAAACAAAAAATCGACAAAAGAAATTTATTTGAAAAAACAGTCCCCAAAACATTTCCTCTTTCACCAATTTATTGTAAGAAAAAAAATAAAGGGGTCCCACGACGACTCTGGACCGTCTAGAATATGGGGGGGAGACACTCAGGGAACGTATCCCCCATTTTCTAGGAGTGCGGACCCTTCATGTGAGGAGTGTGGGTGCAATGAATCTGCACTCACTCTCCCCGGGTCCACAGCAGCAGAGTCCATGTCGTAATGGTTGCTACCAAAGCTGCAATGCCCTGCTCATGAGGTAAGGGCATGCCTAATCAGGAGAACTACTGTAGAGGAAGCTCTGCTCACTGGTATATAGGTGCTCAGAGGTAATAATAGATAAAATTAGTGAGTAACCTCGGCACTCTATATCTCCCAGACTAAGTCAGTAAGTCACAATGGATAGTAATGCAAAATCACTCTTTATTGGTCCGTATTAAGAAAATTTTTTTTTCATAAGCATATATGTTTTTGTCCAAAACAAGTTACAAATGACGTTTCGGCCTGAGCCTTCGTCAGATTGGACTTATCTGCATGTAATCATGAAAAATGACAATAATCAGTATCACATAAGAGTGAGAGAACAATAACATAAACTCGAACAATGTAGAGGTACAATTGGGATGCAGCAAAAAAATTGCAACACAGCAAGAAATGAAACACATGATACAAATGTCATAATACAGTACAAGGACAATATAGTAATGACAAATATGGGGTCAGAGTAGACTTAGACAGCTCTGGTACGAAAGAGATGTCAATCATAAAGTAACATGTGCAGTAGGTGTAGAGCTACACTATGCATGGCAGAGCTAATGGGTAGACCGACCATAGAAAAAGTAGAGAAAAAGTGGAGAAAAAGTGGAGAATAAGTGGAACATAAGAGGAGAAAAAGTGGAGAAAAAGTGGAGAAAAAAGTGGAGAAAAAGTGGAGAAAAAGTGGAGAAAAAGTGGAGAAAAAGTGGAGATTAAGAGGAGAAAAAGTGGAGAAAAAAGTGGAGAAAAAAGTGGAGAAAAAGTGGAGCATAAGAGGAGAAAAAGTGGAGAAAAAGTGGAGAAAAAAGTGGAGAAAAAGTGGAGCATAAGAGGAGAAAAAGTGGAGATTAAGAGGAGAAAAAGTGGAGAAAAAGTGGAGAAAAAGTGGAGAAAAAGTGGAGCATAAGAGGAGAAAAAGTGGAGAAAAAAGTGAAGAAAAAGTGGAGAAAAAGTGGAGCATAAGAGGAGAAAAAGTGGAGAAAAAGTGGAGAAAAAGTGGAGAAAAAGTGGAGCATAAGAGGAGAAAAAGTGGAGAAAAAGTGGAGAAAAAGTGGAGAATAAGTGGAACATAAGAGGAGAAAAAGTGGAGAAAAAGTGGAGAAAAAGTGGAGAATAAGTGGAACATAAGAGGAGAAAAAGTGGAGAAAAAGTGGAGAAAAAAGTGGAGAAAAAGTGGAGAAAAAGTGGAGAAAAAGTGGAGAAAAAGTGGAGCATAAGAGGAGAAAAAGTGGAGAAAAAAGTGAAGAAAAAGTGGAGAAAAAGTGGAGCATAAGAGGAGAAAAAGTGGAGAAAAAGTGGAGAAAAAGTGGAGAAAAAGTGGAGCATAAGAGGAGAAAAAGTGGAGAAAAAGTGGAGAAAAAGTGGAGAATAAGTGGAACATAAGAGGAGAAAAAGTGGAGAAAAAGTGGAGAAAAAGTGGAGAATAAGTGGAACATAAGAGGAGAAAAAGTGGAGAAAAAGTGGAGAAAAAAGTGGAGAAAAAGTGGAGAAAAAGTGGAGAAAAAGTGGAGAAAAAGTGGAGATTAAGAGGAGAAAAAGTGGAGAAAAAAGTGGAGAAAAAGTGGAGCATAAGAGGAGAAAAAGTGGAGAAAAAGTGGACAAAAAAGTGGAGAAAAAGTGGAGAAAAAGTGGAGAAAAAGTGGAGATTAAGAGGAGAAAAAGTGGAGAAAAAGTGGACAAAAAAGTGGAGAAAAAGTGGAGAAAAAGTGGAGAAAAAGTGGAGATTAAGAGGAGAAAAAGTGGAGAAAAAAGTGGAGAAAAAAGTGGAGAAAAAGTGGAGCATAAGAGGAGAAAAAGTGGAGAAAAAGTGGAGAAAAAAGTGGAGAAAAAGTGGAGCATAAGAGGAGAAAAAGTGGAGAAAAAGTGGAGAAAAAAGTGGAGAAAAAGTGGAGCATAAGAGGAGAAAAAGTGGAGATTAAGAGGAGAAAAAGTGGAGAAAAAGTGGAGAAAAAGTGGAGAAAAAGTGGAGCATAAGAGGAGAAAAAGTGGAGAAAAAAGTGAAGAAAAAGTGGAGAAAAAGTGGAGCATAAGAGGAGAAAAAGTGGAGAAAAAGTGGAGAAAAAGTGGAGAAAAAGTGGAGAAAAAGTGGAGCATAAGAGGAGAAAAAGTGGAGAAAAAAGTGGAGAGAACGTGGAGAAAAAGTGGAGAAAAAGTGGAGCATAAGAGGAGAAAAAGTGGAGAAAAAGTGGAGAAAAAGTGGAGAAAAAGTGGAGCATAAGAGGAGAAAAAGTGGAGAAAAAGTGGAGAAAAAGTGGAGAAAAAGTGGAGCATAAGAGGAGAAAAAGTGGAGAAAAAAGTGGAGAAAACGTGGAGAAAAAGTGGAGAAAAAGTGGAGAAAAAGTGGAGCATAAGAGGAGAAAAAGTGGAGAAAAAGTGGAGAAAAAGTGGAGCATAAGAGGAGAAAAAGTGGAGAAAAAAGTGGAGAAAAAGTGGAGAAAAAGTGGAGAAAAAGTGGAGCATAAGTGGAGAAAAAGTGGAGAAAAAGTGGAGAAAAAGTGGAGAAAAAGTGGAGCATAAGAGGAGAAAAAGTGGAGAAAAAAGTGGAGAGAACGTGGAGAAAAAGTGGAGAAAAAGTGGAGCATAAGAGGAGAAAAAGTGGAGAAAAAGTGGAGAAAAAGTGGAGCATAAGAGGAGAAAAAGTGGAGAAAAAGTGGAGCATAAGTGGAGAAAAAGTGGAGAAAAAGTGGAGAAAAAGTGGAGAAAAAGTGGAGCATAAGAGGAGAAAAAGTGGAGAAAAAAGTGGAGAGAACGTGGAGAAAAAGTGGAGAAAAAGTGGAGCATAAGAGGAGAAAAAGTGGAGAAAAAGTGGAGAAAAAGTGGAGCATAAGAGGAGAAAAAGTGGAGAAAAAAGTGGAGAAAAAGTGGAGAAAAAGTGGAGAAAAAGTGGAGCATAAGAGGAGAAAAAGTGGAGATTAAGAGGAGAAAAAGTGGAGAAAAAGTGGAGAAAAAGTGGAGAAAAAGTGGAGAAAAAGTGGAGAAAAAAATGGAGAAAAAGTGGAGAAAAAGTGGAGAGAAAGTGGAGAAAAAAATGGAGAAAAAGTGGAACACCCTTTGGTACCTTTCATGTGGCACTAAGGGGTGCTTAGCTTTGTATTTAGCCAAAAAAATGAAAAAAAAATGACATAGGGTTCCCCCTAGTTTTGTAGCCAGCTAGGGTAAAGCAGACGGCTGCAGCCTGCAGACCACAGCTGGCAACCTCACCTTGGCTGGTAATCCAAAACTGAGGGCACCCCACGCTGTTATTTTAAATTAAATAAATAATTAAAAAAAAAAACACGTAGGGGTCCCCCAAAATTGGATCACCAGCCAAGGTAAAGCAGACAGCTGGGGCCTGATATTCTCAGACTAGGGAGGTCCATGGTTATTGGAATCTCCCCAGCCTAAAAATAGCAGGCCGCAGCCGCCCCAGAAGTGGCGCATCCATTAGATGCGCCAATCCTGGTGCTTCGCCCCAGCTCATCCCGCGCCCTGGTGCGGTGGCAAACGGGGTAATATTTGGGGTTAATACCAGATGTGTAATGTCACCTGGCATCAAGCCCTGGGGTTGGTGAGGTCAGGCGTCTATCAGATACCCGACATCACCAACCCAGTCAGTAATAAAAAAAAATAGACGACAAACACATTTTTATTTGAAAAAACACTCCCCAAAACATTCCCTCTTTAACCAATTTATTAGATTGAAAAACAAATCCAGGTCTGGTGTAATCCAAGGGGTTGCCATGACGATCCACACTGTCCCAGTCAATGAAGAGCAGGATGTTCCCCATTGACTGGGAGAGCAGTGCAGTGACCTGAGCTAACATCAATGGGTCAGCCCAGGTCACTGCAGGGGGGTGACAAGTGCTGCTGTCAGCGAGGTACATTACCTGCGCTGATCTCCAGCACACTGACAGCCCCTGTCACTGAGGTCAATGACCGGCGCCTTCACAGCAAGTATCGCGAGAGGTCCGTGACGTCACCGCTAGTCAGTCTCGGGTCGGAAGCGATAGGTGATGTGACAAGCGGCGGCCATGGAGGACAGTGACAGCGCTGAGGTCGGGATGGCGGGACTTCATCACCGCAGGTAAGCCGAGCGAGCGAGCGAGCGAGCGAGCGAGCGGGCGGGCGGGGGGGGATAGGGGGGATGGGGGGGGATGGGGGGGGGGATGTGTGTGTGTGTGTGTGTTTGTGTATGTATGTGTACATGCCGCGGGCAGGAGGGGGCGGAGCGAGCTGAGCGGGAAAGTGTGGGCTTCCTGCACGTAACTAAGATAAACATCGGGTTACTAACCAAAGCGCTTTGCTTGGATACCCGATGTTTATCTTGGTTACCAGCTTGTGGCAGGCTGCCAGCGATGGCTCCTGCACACTGTAGCTGTAAAAAGCCCTGCTTTTTGCTGCTAGAACCGTTCTCGAACGTATCTAGAACTATCGAGCTTTTGCAAAAAGCTCGAGTTCTAGTTCGATCTAGAACATGCCCCAAAATCACTCGAGCCGCGAACTGGAGAACCACGAACCACGAACCGCGCTCAACTCTACTTGGGACTGCTGAAGAACGCATAGCCCAATTCTCGGGGTCACTGGGGTCCCAGCCCTATGATGCCCATATAGCTGAACAGAACATATGGACAGGCAAATCACACTACATAACACGTGACTGGATAAAAGGAACATATTAACTAATTTCTTTTTTTTTTCTTGTACAGACATCATCCTTGAATTCAACTGCATTTTCAAAGCCACACAGGAACAACATCTTTGTCAAAAAAAGTTAGTATTAAAAATAAATTACACATCACATCCACATTGGGGAGCATGTAGCTGTACCAGGGTTTGTTTGTTTTTTTTGCTTGAAGAGTTTCCAATCACGCCATTCATTTTATAGTATACTGAAAATGGGGAAAAAAATCCAATTGGGGAGGAATTTAACCCCTTACTGACATATATTGGCTCCGTGACTTTGATACGGGTTCAGAAACTGAGTCTGCATATTTTCCGGCGTCAGATGATGGCTGTGATATTCAGCCATCATCTGCATCTAACATGCACACATAGAGCAAAGCTCTGCCAGCAACTTTTAACCTGATAAATGCTTCTGTCAATGAGACAGCAGCATGACCGGGCCGGCGTCTCATTCTAAAGGGCCCATTGGTACCCCCCGTGATTTAATCTGGGGACAACATGGTTTGCGGTCACAGTCAGGGGACTGCTCAAGACCTCTATGCCTGTTATGATGGCAGTCCTATGAAACCTAGTGTTCAAAGGAGACCGTATAGCAATACTGTGATATTGCTTTAGAGTGCCTTGAAAAAGTATCATACCCTTTAAAGTTTTCCACATTTTTTCATTTACACCCACAAACGTAAATGTATTTTATTGGGATTTTATGGGTTTTATGTGACATTCCAACAAACGTAGCAACTATTTGTGAAGGGTCAAGTTAAATTATACATTGTTTTCTAAATATTTAAAAAATATAAATCTGAAAATTGTGACCTGCATTTGTATTCAGCCCCCTAAATTGATAGATCTAAAGGCTGACATTTTTGCAAATTTTTCCCTGCAAACTAGCTCTAGCTCAGTGAGATTGGATGGAGACGTCTGTGATCAGCAATTTTCAAGTCTTGTCACAGATTCTCAATAGGATTTAGGTCTGGATTGTGACTGGGCCGTTCACACACATGAATATGCTCTAATCTAAACCATACATTGTAGCTCTGGCAGGATGTTTATAGTCGTTGCACTGCTGGAAGGTGAACCTACTCCCCAGTCTCAAGTCTATTGCCGCCTCTAAATGTTTTCCTCCAGCATTGACCTGTATTTAGCTCCATCCATCTTCCAATCAACTGACTAGCTTCCCTGCCCCTGCTGAAGAAAAGCCTCCTCACAGCATGATGCTGTCACCACCATGTATGACGGTGGGGATGATGTTTTCCGGCTGAAATTGCATTGTTAATTTTCTGCCACACACACGTGACGCCCTGGACTATCCAGGCCGTTCCAGGTAGTCACACACACAACATCACACCCCTTCCAGTTAGGTAACACCAGTCAAACATAGAAAACCTTGTCACCACCCTCCAGGTTTGATGTCCACACCAGGGGGGGTGGAACCAGGTGGTTGGCTCCACCCACCGAGGAGTTCACAGGCCTGGAGGCGGGAAAACAGTGAGTGGGAGTTGTAGTCTGGCTCTGGAAGAGTCAAGTTTAGGAGAGTAAAGAGAGGAGTTCTGGCAGTGAAGGAGGGAGGTTGTGTCCAGAAGCAGACCTGTGCTCAGGCCTGCCACAGACTACTCCGGTGGCTGGGTTGGAGCCCAGTCACCATTGGCAAGGAGGCAGACGGTAGTGGCCGCCTGCAGGAGACCGGGAATATGACCGGTGGAACCGTAAGGGACCGGGGCAGGGTGGTGGCCCGCCGGAACCGAACCGGGGAGCCAACTGGATACCGGAGCACCAGGCAGAGTACTCAGACCCCGAACTAGGCTATAAGCCACCACCATAGTCAAATCAACTGATTGCGGTCTGGACCTCAGGGGTTTATTCCCATCTAAGTCCCGATTGAAGGCAACAGCCCAACCATTCCGGATAAGTGCCACCGCCAAAGGCAAGAGATCCAAAGGGCAAGCATCTGCGGGCAAACGGGCTCCTACGAAACTTATACGCCGGGGAGCGGAATACCGGTGCCCAGGCACAGGAGTCAAGATTCACACACAGATGCAGGAGAAAGGCGGACACTACCAACCTAACAGGAAAAGCTGCAGCCGGCTGCGGGCCCCATTCATCACTCTGTTTGGTTTACCAGCGACTCCAGTGTCTTGTATCAGAGTGAGTACACCAGTGCCATCAGGCACCGCACCGCGCCCTGCACCCCGGCCCCCGCAATCAGGCCCCGGGACCAACATCCCCTACCCACGGAGGGGTCAACACCTAGCTGCGAAACTACACTGCTCCCGGGAGTCCCCGTACCTTTGCCGCAGCGGTGGTGTCCACGATCACCACAACCCGTGGGTGGCGTCACGAACTATCATTCCAAAACCAAATACCCGCATCCCCCGCGTGTAGCGCCAACCTCCCTTGCAGAGCGATGTGACCCCCGGGTCCGTGAGAGGCTTGAGCCACCACCCGTAGTACACAAGCACGGATGCGAGCGGCTCGGTGGCCGCAGCCGAGGCCGCGGGGCGGTACACATCGACTCTTCTGGCGTCACAAACAGGATAGAACCAGTCTACTTACCTTTAGAAGTGCGCCTTGTAGTCCCCGTCAGCGGCGTCCCGCTGAAAAATCTGAAAATCCGCCATCTTGGGCGTGAAAGTTTCCCGCTCGAGTCGTCTTCCCCGAGCAGTGAAGGCGCGAAAGTTAATCCCCGCCCCCAAAGAGAGAAGTGCTGTAGAAAGACCAAGGGGGGACGGGGAGAAGATGTCCGTACCTACCGGAGACGGTGGGGGGGCGTCAGCTGCAGGAGTGGCGGCGCCCGAAGATGGGAACGTGGCGGCCCTCGCTCCGGTCGCAGAAGCGAGGGAGGCCGCGGGTCCAGCAGTCGCCCAGGTAATGCCGATCTCCCTGCCATACGTGCCCGGTGCTACCTGGCTACCCCAGTACGATAGGAAGCCTGACGCCTTACAAGTGTTCCGAAAAAGATAAACCCAATTCTTGACTTGTACGCCATGACTGGCAGACAGCGTGCGACGGTAGTACTGAGGCAGCTGACCGGCGCGGCCGAGCAGGAGACGGAGACCTGGACCGACGCGGACCGGGCCTCGGTAGCCACTATCTTTGAAAAACTCCAGACCGCCTTTGAGACCCGGACCGAGGCTGAGTTGCGGATGCAGTTCTACCAATGTCGGCAGCGGCCCGCGGACAGTATCAGAGACTATGCCCTGCGCTTTCAGACAGCCCTCCAGACCCTGAGGCGGGTGGACACCATCAGTGACGCCGACAGCAACAAGATGTTGGTGGAGCAGTTTCTACAGGGACTGGGGTCTGCTGAAGATCGCAAACAGCTGCGGTTATGGACTCTGGAGCACGCCGACTTAGACTTTACAGTACTAAAGGAGCGGGCCATCAAGGCCCTGCAAGCATCAACTGTTGGCGCTCCTGATGCGGCCCCTTGGCCGGTTGAAACCGCTCCTGTCTTGGTAGCACCCCCTCCCCTAGCTCTACCGGCTCCTGCTACGCCCGTCGGGACAATAGAAGTGCTGGCCTCGCAGGTCCAACGTATGAATGAAGATCTTACCCGGATCCTTACCGCACTCCAGCTCCCGACGAGAGTCAAGCCCCAGGAGAAGATCCAGCTCGCCGACAGCCTGGAGGATGTCCCTTGGATGCAGCGGAGGAAGAACACGGACCTGCGGCATGGGCCACTCGTGTGCTACAGGTGCAACAAGCCTGGCCATTACTCTAGGCGATGTCCGTTAAACGAGCAACCCCTGAGGCCAAGGGCCAATCCTCAGGAGTAGACTAAGATGGCCCGGCTGATTGGAGAGACCGGTTTGTAGGGGGCTGCCCCATCATCTCCCTGGCGGTGGACGGCGTCCCGACCATGGCCCTGTTGGACACTGGATCGCAGGTAACAACTATGCCTTATTCATTGTACCAGCAATATTGGGCCGATAGTGAACTTGCCCCTTCCGATGATAGCATGACCGTTATTGCAGCCAATGGGCTCCCTATGACCCAAGTGGGACTCAGGGAGGTGACCCTGACCGTGGGACGGACCCAGCTGAAACGCTAAGGGATGATTGTAGTGCTGAATGAGTCCAGCAACCGTAACCCGAAAGTAGTCCTAGGGACCAATGTGATTGAGCACTGTATTGGAGAGGTGTTGAACTTGCTGCAACAACTATCTGCCACTGCAGCAGGAGGGCGGCAGAGGGCCCTGCAGCGTGAGATCCGGGCCCTGCTGCACCGGCAGCAGGTGAACCTGACAGGTGGAGAAATTGGTGGAGTGCGGGTGATGGATGCCGCCCCTTTGGTAATCCCACCAAGGAGCGAGATGATGATTTGGTGTAGGGCAGCAATAGGCCCCCACAGACGGGATTACCCAGCGTTGATGGAACCCTCGCCTTCGGACCACTGGATTACCGGAAGATCAATCAGATAACGCATAAAGATGCCTACCCTCTCCCCCGCATTGAAGAGTCGCTGGCAGCACTAAAAACTGCTAATTATTTCTCTACCCTTGACCTTACCAGCGGATACTGGCAGGTGGCGGTCGCACCAGAAGACCGCGAGAAGACCGCATATGCTACCCCCATGGGACTCTGCGAGTTCAACAGTATGCCGTTCGGGCTGTGCAATGCCCCGGGGACCTTCCAAGGGCTCATGGAGTGCTGCTTGGGGCATCTCAACTTTGAGACTGTCCTATTGTGTCTGGACGATGTGATCGTGTATTCCAAGATGTATGAGGCCCACCTAGAGCACCTGGCAGAAGTGTTCGCAGCCCTCTCCAAGTACGGGATGAAGTTGAAACCGTCAAAATGCCATCTGCTGAAACCCAAAGTGCAATACCTTGGACATGTGGTGAGCGCCGAAGGCGTAGCCCCGGATCCGGAGAAGGTTGCTGACATCCAGAGCTGGCTGCGACCAACAACGGTGAGAGAAGTCAGGCAGTTCCTGGGCCTGGTGGGCTACTATCGCCGTTTCATCAAGGGGTACACGAAGATGGCCGCACCCATGCAAGACCTCCTCTTGGGACAGACCAAAAATGGGAGACCCTCCGGCCCCCCCGTTTGTCTGGAGTGAGAAACATGAGGAGTCCTTCCACCAGTTGAAGTCAGCCCTGACAGGCGAAGAAATTCTGGCCTACCCGGACTACGGCCTCCCGTTCGTCCTCTATACCGACGCCAGTAATGTGGGCCTGGGTGCGGTCCTGTCCCAGGTGCAGGATGGGAAGGAAAAGGTGATCGCCTACGCTAGCAGAAAACTCCGCCCGACGGAAAGGAACCCTGAAAATTACAGTTCCTTCAAGCTTGAGTTCTTAGCCCTTGTGTGGGCAATAACTGAAAGGTTCAAGCATCACCTCGCAGCGGCGAAGTTTACTGCCTACACGGACAACAATCCGTTGACACATCTAGACACGGCCAAGCTGGGTGCCCTGGAGCAGCGGTGGATGGCTCAATTGTCCAACTACGATTTCACTATCAAGTACAGGGCCGGCCGCAAGAACACCAATGCAGATGCGCTGTCCCGAATGCCGCACCTACCTGATGACGGGGTGGAAAACGACGACCTTGAAGAAATTGAGCTACCCGCATACCATCGGCCCCGAGATGAGAAGCCCTGCGTTAACCAACAGCAGGTGAACCTTGACCCGCTGCCCAGCCAGGGGTGGCAGGAAGCCCAGGATCAGGAACCTGCGGTCCAGCTGGTTAAAGCCATGATCGCGCAGGGTTCCTCCAGGATGTATCCCGCGGTCCCCTCAGAAGCCCAACGGTTGTGGAAGGAGAGAAACCGGCTGCACCTGCATCAGGGGAAGCTGTGCCGGGAAATGATCAATCCACAGACCCATGAGAAGGTTCGCCAGGTGGTGGTTCCCCAAGCCAGTGTGCCCAGGGTCCTGAAGGCCTACCACGATGGTGCATGGCACTTTGGTTGGAAGAAGCTGGAGATGTTGTTGAGAGAGCGGTTCTACTGGAGTGGGATGCGAGAGTCTGTGGAGGCCTGGTGTCGAGAATGTGGCCCCTGCACACTGAGAAGGCGCGCTGAGGCCAGCCAGAAGGCCCCCCTTCAGCCGATCGTCACCCACCAGCCGTTGGAGTTGGTTGCCCTGAACCACGTCAAGCTCACGCCCAGCCGAAGTGGGTACACATATGCCCTGACCATCGTAGACCATTACTCCAGGTTCATGGTGGTTGTCCCAGTTAACAATAGAACTACTGGACTCGTGACACCTATATAGATATACATAGTGCAAAGTAGTCAAAATGACTATCTCAGTAGTTCTAGTGTGACGGGCCGTACCGCAGCTAGAGCCTTCCAGGCCTACTTCTGCCGACCACACGGTTACCCGGAAAGGGTGCTCACAGACCAGGGCTCGGCCTTTGAAGCGGAGGTGTTCCAGGAGTTCTGTCACTTGTATGGGTGTAAGAAGATCCGGACTACGCCATACCATGCCCAGACTAATGGGATGTGTGAGAAAATGAATCACCTGGTCCTGAACCTCCTCAAGACACTACCGCTGGAGGATAGGAACCTGTGGCCTGAGAAGTTGCCTGACCTGGTGGATATGTACAATAACATCCCCTGTAGCTCCACCAAGTGCACGCCTGCATATCTAATGAAAGCCCGACCGGGACGGCTGCCCGTAGACCTGGAGATGGACATAGAAGCACCCGAAGCCCTCTCCTCCACTAACCACTGGGATGTCAAATGACAGATGCAGTACCGACAGATCCAGGAATATGTGGAAAGGAATCTGCGCCAGAGCTGAGAAAAACAAGAGCAGCGCTTCAACAGGCTTCGGCTGCCCCGTTTGTACCCGGGGATGTGGTGCTAAAGCGCAAAAGAAGGACACATAAGCTCGACAACCAGTGGGAGAGGACCCCATATGTCGTACAACCCACTGGGTGGGAAAATGAAAAGACTTATCTGATCAGTCGCGACCAGGGGAAGACCACAGCTACCATTTCCAGGGACCACCTGAAGAGATGCCCAGATCCCCTAAGGCTGGTAGATGAGACTCCGGCTTCCGTGCCGAGAGGGGAAAAGAAGAAAGAAGTTATTCATACCGTAATGGGCGACTTCCCAGCGGATTGGCCTATGCAGAATGGCGTGGTGATTGTTCCCATGATAACAATCCCACAACCCGTGGAAGAAAGAGAGACGGAGACGTCCGCCAGCGAGCCACCCAAACCAATGCCCAGGGATGCACCTATACTACGCCCCCGTAGGTCTCTACCTGCCATACCTGACATCAGGGAAGAGGGACCAGTTGTCCCCTCTGTTCCACTGCTTCCCACTGATGACACTGGGCCCATGAGGTCCACACGACCTAACCTAGGTAGGCCCCCGCTTAGGTACAGGGAAACTGCTATTTAGGGGTGCAATGTATTAATTGTGTAAATATTTGAATGAATGAGCACTAATCACCCGAGGCTTTCACCTGATTCAAACGGACAGTCCCCGTTGGGACCAACAGTGTTTTGTGGTAGCCCGTTGGTTACTGAAGTGCCCGTCCCTGTTGGGACTGATGTTGTCCCCGTTTCACACGCCCCCTAAACTCTGCATGAGTAATCATGAACAAGGCTGAGAACTTGCAGGCCATCCAATAACTTTTGGGCTTGTAAATAATGCCCCAATTGCCCTTCCCACAACTGCCAGTCACTGGAGAGGCTGGTTGGAGGAGGGACCCACAGCAGAGCAGGCTGGAGTCCGGTCACCACCAGAACCGGTGACCATCCTCCGGGTCAGGGGTCCCCCTGGACGTGGGGCCTCTGAGTGACTGCCGGGTGCGAAGCACCGTACCCATTCCCGCTTGGGTAGCCTGGCCAGGTTCCTGTTTCCAGACTGGGGAAAAGGGGTGCTGCCCACTTCTTAGAGGCAGCATCAGGGCTAGGTTGCTTGGGTGGGAAAGCGGAAGGACATGGACCCGTTCCCTTGTTATTAATAAAAATGTTCCCGTTTGCAATGGTTCAAGAATGTGCCTCCCGTGAGGGAAGATTTGACAAAGTAATGCATACTGTTTACAAAATGTTAAAATGTTGATTATTTGTTTACTTTTACAGAAAAATAAAACTGGGGATGGACGGGCAGCCCGCAGATGGTCTGCATTAAACCAAGGGGGAATGTGATGCCCTGGACTATCCAGGTGGTCCCAGGTAGTCACACACACAACATCACACCCCTTCCAGTTAGGTAACACCAGTCAACCATAGAAAACCTTGTCACCACCCTCCAGGTTTGATGTCCACACCAGGGGGGTGGAGCCAGGCGGTTGGCACCACCCACCGAGGAGTTCACAGGCCTGGAGGTGGGAAAACAGTGAGTGGGAGTTGTAGTCTAGCTCTGGAAGAGTCAAGTTCAGGAAAGTAAAGACAGTTCTGGCAGTGAAGGAGGGAGGTTGTGTCCAGAAGCAGACCTGTGCTCAGGCCTGCCACAGACTACTCCGGTGGATGGGTTGGAGCCCAGTCACCATTGGCAAGGAGGCAGACGGTAGTGGCCACTTGCAGGACACCGGGAATATGACCGGTGGAACCGTAAGGTACCGGGGAAGGTTGGTGGCCCGCCAGAACCGAACCAGGGAGCCAACTGGATACCGGAGCACCAGGTAGGGTACTCAGACCCCGAACTAGGCTATAAGCCACCACCATAGTCAAATCAACTAATTGTGGTCTGGACCTTAGGGGTTCATTCCCACCTAAGTCCCGATTGAAGGCAACAGCCCAACCATTCTGGATAAGTGCCACCGACAAAGGCAAGAGATCCAAAGGGCCAGCGTCTGTGGGAAAACGGGCTCCTACGACACTTATACGCCGGGGAGCGGACTACCGGTGCCCAGGCAAAGGAGTCAAGATTTACACACAGGTGCAGGAGAAAGGCGGACACTACCAACCTAACAGGAAAAGCTGTAGCCGGCTGCAGGCCCCGTTCATCACTCCGTTTGGTTTACCAGCGACTCCAGTGTCTTGTATCAGAGTGAGTACACCAGTGCCATCCCCTACCCACGGAGGGGTCAACACCTAGCTGCGCCACTACACCGCTCCCAGGAGTCCCCGTACCTTCGCCGCAGCGGTGGTGTCCACGATCACCACAACCAGTGGGTGGTGTCACGAACTATCATTCCAAAACCAAATACCCGCATCCCCCGCGTGTAGCGCCAACCCCCCTTTCAGAGCGACATGACCCTCGGGTCCGTGAGAGGCTCGAGCCACCACCCGCAGTACACGAGCACGGATCCGAGCGGCTCGGCGGCCGCAGGCGAGGCCGCGGGGCGGTACACACAGCATTTTTGCATTTGGTTATAAAACTTCTACTTGATCTCAGCTGAGCAGAGCACATTCTTCCACATGCTACGTGTGCCCCTACATGGCTTTTTACAAATTGCCAACGCTGCTACTTATGGCTTGCTTTCAAAAATGGCTTTATTCTAGCCACTTTTCCATAAAGAACAGTATTTGACTAATAGTTGTCCTGTGGACAGATTCTCCCACCTGATCTGTGGATCTCTGCAACTCCTCCAGAGTGACCATGGGCCTCTTGGCTGCTTCTCTAACTAGTGCTCTCCTTCTTGGGATGTCAGTTTTGATGAATGACCATGTCTTTGTAGGTTCAGTCCTGCCTTAAGGTCCCGTTACACACTACTATTTATCTGACGATATATATCGTCGGGGTCACAGTTTCCGTGACGCATTTCCGTCATCGATAGCGATGTCGCTGCATGTGACACCTACGTGCGACTCCGAATGATCGCAAACAGGTTGAAAATCGTTGATCCTTGACACGTCGTTCAGTTTCAAAATATTGTTCGTCGTTTGGAACGCACCAAACATATTGCTACGTTTGACACCCTGCCAACGACGAACAACATCCACACGACCGCCTTGGTCAAACAATATATCGCTGAACGATGTTACATCGTTTGTGAGATGTGTACGTGTGATCACTACTAAACGACCTATGTGCGGTCTCGGCAAATCGTAACTACGATCTGGGCGTGTCACATTTCTACTGAGATCGTCAGATGAATCGTAGCGTGTAACGAGTCCTTTACTCCTTCCAGTTTTGAATAATGGATTAAGCAGTGCTCCATGTGATGTTAAAAACTTAGACTATTTTTTTATAACCTAACCCTGCTTTACTCTTCTCCACAACTTTATCCCTGACCTGTCTGGTGTGCTCCTTGGTTTTCATTATGTTGTTTGATCCCTAATGTTCTCAGAAACCTCTGAGGTCTTCACAGAACAACTGTAGTTATACTAAGAAAAAATAACACAAAGGTGGACTCAATTTACTAATTAGATGATTTTTGGTGGCAATTGCTCTCTCAGGATTTTATTAAGGAGTATCACACTACAGGTGGATGGATACAAATGCACGTCACAATTTTCAGATTTATATTTTTAAAATATTTAGAAAACTCTGTATAATTTCCTTTAAACGTCAGAAATAGTTCCTAATTAGTGTTGATATATTGCAAAAAGCCCAATTACGTACATTTCACATTGTGTGTGTAATGTGAAATAATGTGAAAAAGTTGAATGGTTATATGAATACGTCTTCAAGACACTGTGTATATTAATAAGGAGGAGAACCTCTAATATCTATATATTAATAAGGAGGAGAACCTGTAACATATATATATATATATATATATATATATATATATAGTAATAAGGAGAAGGACTTGTAATACTTATATATTAGTGAGGGGGAGCACCTGTAATACTTATATAAAATATATATATAAAATATATATATATATATATATATATATATATATACTAGTAAGGAGGAGAACCTGTACTACCTATAAATTAGTATGGAGGAGAACCTGTAATATTATATATATTTATATATATATATATATATATATATATATATATATAGTAATAAGAGGGACTTGTAACACTTATATATTAGTAAAAAAAAAATTTAACCCCGCGCTTTACAGTTACTCTCCAAAAATCCTGCCTCCGTTAGAGTCAGTGGAGCTGGTTATTATTAGCAGCTCTGATTGGTTGCTATAGGAACGAAAGATATTCATAGTATAAGAAGCTTATGTGTGAGGTAATATGATATCGGTGGTGAGACAGACACAGACAGAGACAGACAGACACAGACAGGGAAAGAGACAGGCATAGACACACAGGGAAAGAGACAGAGAGAGAGACAGAGAGAGACAGACAGAGAAACAGACAGAGAAACAGACAGAGACAGACAGAGATAGACAAAGACAGATGGGGAAAGAGACAGACGGGGAAAGAGACAAATGGGGAAAGAGACAGACGGGGAAAGAGACAGACGGAGAAAGAGACAGACGGGGAAAGAGACAGACGGGGAAAGAGACAGACGGGGAAAAAGACAGACGGGGAAAGAGACAGACGGGGAAAGAGATAGACAGAGAGACGGGGACAGAGACAGACAGAGAGACGGGGACAGAGACAGACAGAGAGACGGGGACAGAGACAGATGGGAACAGAGACAGACGGGAACAGAGACAGACGGGGACAGAGATAGAGAGAGAGACAGACACAGAGAGAAACAAATAGACAGAGATAGAGAGACAGACGTACACACACAAACAGACACAGAGATAGAGAGAGACTGATACAGAGACAGACAGATAGACACAAAGACAGACATAAACAGACACACAGAGACAGACAAGGAAAGAGACAGAGAGACAGACAGACTGGGAGAGAGACAGAGACAGTTACTATCCTGGGCAATGCCCGGGTACTACAGCTAGTACTTAAATATTATTAAGAAGGAGAACATGTAATACATATTAATTTAGCAGGAGAACCTATAATATTTACATATTAATATTTTATCTATTTATATATTTTCATTGTACAACACTGAAGATCTGACCCTGTGATACCATGTACAGTGTCAGTGTGCAGCTTGTATAATAGTGTAAGTTTGGTGCCCTCTAAATAACTCAACACACAGCCATTAATGGCTAAACTCCTGGCAACAAAAGTGAGTACACCCTTAACTAAAAATAGCCAAATAGTTCCCAATTAGCCAATTTAACTCTCAGTTTCATGTGACTCATTAGTGTTACAAGGTCACAGGTGAGAATGGGGGTCAGGTGTGTTACATATGGTGTTATCGCTTACACACTCTCTTATACTGGTCACTGGAAGGTCAACATGGCTCTTCATGGCACAGAATTCTCTGAGGATCTGAAAAAAAGAATTGTTACTGTACATAAAGATGGCCGAGACTAAAAGAAAATTGTCACCAGCCTGAACCTGAGCTGCAGCATGGTGGCCAAGACCATACAGTAGTTTAACAAAACAGGATCCACTCAGAACAGGCCTGACTATGGTCGACCAAAGAAGTCATATCCAGAGGTCGTCTTGTCAAATGTATTAGTGCTGCCAGCATTGTTGCCGAGGTTACAGAGGTGGGGTGTTAGCCTGTTAGTTCTCACGCCATACGCCACTCACTGCATCCATTTGGTCTGTCTTAGAAAGAAGGAAGATGATGCACAAGTAAGCCCCCAAACAGTTAGCTGAAGACAAGCAGTCTGAGGACATAGATTACTGGAACCATGTCCTGTGATCTGATGAGACTAAGATAAACTTATTTGGTTCAGATAGTGTCAAGCGTGTGTGGCAGCAACAACTTGAAGAGTACAAAGACAAGTGTGACCTGCCTACAGTCAGGCATGGTGGTGGCAATGTCATGGTTTAGGGCTGCATGAGCGCTGCCAGCTGTGGGGAGCTAGAGTTCATTGAAAGACCAACATGTACTGCAACATACTGAAGCAGAGTATGATCTCCTCCCTTCAGAAACTGGGCCACAGGGCAGTATTAATACATAATAACGACGACACACACACCTTCAACACCACCACTGTCTTGCTAAAGAAACTAAGGGTAAAGGTGCTGTACTAGCCAATCATTTCTAGACCTAAACCCTATGGAGCATCTGCAGGGCCTCTTCAATTGGAAGGTGGAGGAGCGTAAGGTCTCTAACATCCACCAGCTCCATGATGTCGTCATGGAGGATGGAAGAGGATCCAGCAGCTCTTGTGAAGCTCTAGTGACCTCCGTGCCCAAGAGAGTTAAGAAAGTGCTTGAAAAGAATCATAGCCACAGAAAATATTGAGACTCTGGGCACAATTTGGCCATTTTCACTTATGGGGTGTACTCACTTTTGTTCCCAGCGGCTTGGAGATTAATGGCTGTGTGTTGAGTTTATTTAGAGAACACCAAATGTACACTGTTATACAAGCTGCACACTGACACTATACATTGTATCACAGGGTCAGAACATCAGTGCTGTCCAATAAAAAGATAAAATATTTACAAAACGTGTGGGGTGTACTCACTTTTGTGGTATACTGTAAATGTTGAAATAAACTGAACATTTGGTAAAACTTGTGAAAAAAAGGATTTCACATGTCAGAGCGCAAAGACGTAAAAGGAAGTGCATCATTTTTTCTTTTACGTTTATGCAAAATAAAATAGAGATCTTAAAAACCCACGTAACCTCAGGTAACAGCGTCCAGAATGTCGTCAATGCTGCTGCACCCAACGCCGGGCCTGCCACAGGCATAAACTCCATTCCACACTGATCTCAGTATTAGCTTACCCAGAAAGTACACCAGTCACATTTCAAGAATTTCCACTTTAAGGCCCTGTCTTCGTCACCCATTACCTGCAACTGTCCAAAATTCTTCTGATTATTACGTTATTATATAAAACAATGATCAGTGCTAATTAAGGAGCCTCTCTGCTACAGAAGACATACAAGTGCATCTCAACAAATTAGAATATTGTCAAAAACTTAATTTATTTCAATACAAAAAGAAAATGCATATATTATATAGAGTCATTACACACAGAGCGATCTATTCCTATATATTATATAGAGTCAATACACACAGAGGGATCTATTTGTATATATTATATAGAGTCATTACACACAGAGGGATCTATTCCTATATATTATATAGAGTCATTATACACAGAGGGATCTATTCCTATATATTATATAGAGTCATTACACACAGAGGACTCTATTCCTATATATATTATATAGAGTCATTACACACAGAGGGATCTATTCCTATATATTATATAGAGTCATTACACACAGAGGGATCTATTCCTATATATTATATAGAGTCATTACACACAGAGGAATCTATTCCTATATATATTATATAGAGTCATTATACACAGAGGGATCTATTCCTATATATTATATAGAGTCATTACACACAGAGGGATCTATTTCTATATATTATATAGAGTCCTTACACACAGAGGGATATATTTCTATATATTATATAGAGTCATTACACACAGATGGATCTATTCCTATATATTATATAGAGTCATTACACACAGAGGGATCTATTCCTATATATTATATAGAGTCATTATACACAGAGTGATCTATTTCAAGTGTTTATTTCTGTTACTGTTGATGATTATGGCTTACAGCCAATGAAAACCCAAAAGTCATTATCTCAGAAAATTTGAATAATTACAATAAAACACCTGCAAAGACTTCGTAAGCGTTTAAAATTGTCCCTTAGTCTGGTTCAGTAGGCTACACAATCATGGGGAAGACTGCTGACTTGACAGGTGTCCAGAAGCCAGTCATTGACACATTCCACAAGGAGGGTAAGCCACAAAATGTAATTGTTAAAGAAACTAGCTGTTCACAGAGTGCTGTATCCAAGCATATTAATGGAAGGTTGAGTGGAAGGAAAAAGTGTGGTAGAAAAGGGTCACGAGCAACGAAGATAACTGCAGCCTTGATAGGATTGGTAAGAAAATGCCATTCAAAAATTTGAAGGAGATTCACAAGGAGTGGACACTGCTGGAGTCCGTGCTTCTAGAGTCACCACTAGAGATGAGTGAACCGGTCGCGGTTCGGCCCGAGTTCGGTTCGCCGAACGGAGGTCTCGTTCGAGTTCGGTTCGGCGAACCGGTTCGGCGAACCACTCGAACCGCATAGGAAACAATGGGAGGCAATCACAAACACATAAAAACACCTAGAAAACACCCTCAAAGGTGTCCAAAAGGTGACAAACAACTCACAACACAACACAAACACATGGGAAAGTGACAAGGACATATACTCATGCGAAAACAAAAGAGCTGGACAAGGAAAAAGAGGAGGAGACACAGATATAGGCATGGCACGCCCTTCTAAAATCATGTAAAACACCACAAGGTGACTCCAAGCGGAGTCTCCCTTTTTTTCCAAAAATTGGGCCACACACACACCCCTTCAGTGGCAGCACTTGTGCCCCAGTTGTACACTTCACAGCTAGATTTGCATCAAGCACATTCCAAATCCACAAGCATTTACTCTCCCCAGGATGACACAGGGGTAGTAAATTCCTTCTGGATCCATGACTTGTTCATTTTGATGAACGTCAGTCTGTCCACATTGTCACTGGACAGACGCGTGCGCTTATCTGTCAGCACACACCCAGCAGCACTGAAGACACGTTCAGAGACAACGCTGGCTGCGGGACACGACAAAATCTCCAAGGCGTAAGTGGAGAGCTCTGGCCATTTTTCAAGATTTGAAGCCCAAAATGAGCAAGGCTCCATTTGCAAAGTCATGGCATCGATGTTCATTTGGAGATACTCCTGTATCATCCTCTCCAGCCGTTGACTATGTGTCAGACTTGTTGTCTCTGGTGGCCTTGCAAAGGAGGGTCTAAAAAAATTATGAAAAGATTCCATAAAATTGCTGTTACCAGCACCAGATACAGTCCTACTGGTACGGGTAGACTGTTGAAGATGACGAGACCGTCCCATGTTTGTCAAGTTACAACTGGGAGAATCACTCCCTGCACCTGCACGGTTGTTTGGTGGAAAAGCCGAGCTAAGATCGAGTAACAGCTTCTGCTGATACTCCTGCATACGTGCGTCCCTTTCTATGGCTGGAATTATGTCACAAAATTTGGACTTGTACCGGGGATCTAATAGTGTGGCAAGCCAGTAGTCATCATCACTTCTAATTTTGACAATACGAGGGTCATGTTGGAGGTAGTGCAGCAAGAAGGCACTCATGTGTCTTGCGCAGCCATGCGGACCAAGTCCACGCTGTGTTTGTGGCATAGAGGTGCAAACCGTTCTTTCTTCCTCTGACATCTCCCCCCAACCTCTTTCAACTGAAATTTGACCAAGGTCTCCCTCATCCGCTGAGTCTTCCATGTCCATGGACAGTTCGTCCTCCATTTCTTCATGTTCTCCTGCACCTTCCTCAACATTTCGCCTGCTACTATGCGCCCTTGTTGATCCCTGTCCCCCATGGTCACATGCCTGCCGCGTTGGTGATGATGAACGTCTGGACCTTGGTGATGTTGTTGTGTCTTGCGCATATGAATCCTCCTGTAGTTCCTCCCCTTACTGTTGTCCCACCCCCTGACTAAGTATAGTGTTTAGCGTGTGCTCCAGCATGTAAATGACTGGAATTGTCATGCTGATAATGGCATTGTCAGCGCTAAACATATTTGTCGCTATGTCGAAACTGTGCAGAAGTGTGCATAGGTCCTTAATCTGAGACCACTCCATCAGGGTGATCTTCCCCACCTCTGCATCTCGTTTGCCAAGGCTTTACGTCATGACGTATTGCACCAGGGCTCGGCGGTGCTGCCACAGTCGCAGTAACATGTGGAGAGTTGAATTCCAGCGTGTCGGCACATCGCATTTCAGGCGATGAACCGGCAGGCCGAAAGACTTCTGGAGCGATGCAAGTCGCTCAGCAGCGGTGGTTGAACGGCGGAAGTGAGCAGACAGTTTTCGTGCCCTGTTCAGAAGGCCATCTAGGCCGGGATAGTGAGTTAAAAATTGCTGGACAACAAGGTTCAACACGTGAGCCATACAAGGCACGTGTGTCACCTTGCCCAGGCGAAGGGCCGCACCCAGGTTTGCAGCATTGTCGCACACGGCCTTACCAGGCTGCAGGTTGAGTGGAGACAACCATTTATTAAACTCAGTCTCCAGTGCTGCCCACAACTCAGCCACTGTGTGACTCTTATTTCCAAGACATTTCAAGCTAAAGACCGCCTGATGCCGTTGCGCTCTGCTGCCAGCATAGTAATGAAGGGTACGTGATTCCTTCTGCGCAGTTAGAACGCTGGCGGCCTGACTAGGCAGGCTTGGGGCGGAAGTGGAGGACCCAGATGAGGTGGAGGAGGCAGAAGCAGTGGCAGAACTTGGACAGACAGAGGATTGACACACACGTCGTGGGGACAGCAAGACTTGTGCAGCAGACCCTTCACCATCTATCACCATATTTACCCAGTGCCCAGTCAGCGACATGTAACGTCCCTGTCCATGCTTACTGGTCCAAGTATCGGTGATGAAATGCACCCGTTCACACACAGAGTTTCTCAAGGAAGCGGTGATGTTGTGTGCGACATGCTGGTGTAGCGCAGGCACACCTTTCTTAGAGAAGTAGTGGCGACTGGGCATCTGGTACTGGGGCACAGCGACAGTCATAAGGTCTCTAAAATCCTGTGTGTCCACCAGGCAGAAAGGCAGCATTTCGGTAGCCAAGAGCTTACAGAGGGATAAAGTCAACCTCTTAGCTTTGTCATGGGTCGCAGGAAGTGGCCTTTTATTTGTCCACATCTGAGGGACAGAGATCTGGCTGCTGTGTGTAGACGGTGGTGAGTAGGGTGTCCCTGGAAAAATGCAGGTTTGTGAGGAAAGTGCAGGCGTAGACATGATGTTACCTTTATCCAACGTTGGTGCTATCGATGTCTGAGAGAGCTGTACACACGCACTTGTTTCCCCTTCCAAACCAACTGACGACCTACCAATCAAAATGCCTGTTGTGGTTACAGTGGTGGAAGTTGTGCGTGGAAAACCAGGTGTGACAGCTGTCCCCACAGTCCTAGAAGATGAAGAGCGCGCGGATGCACTGGAAGGGGCAGGCGGTAGATGGTCCGCTCCGCTAGGCCGCATTGCAGCACGGTGAGCTTCCCACTGGAACATATGATATTTATTCATGTGACGATTCATGGAAGAAGTTGTCAAACTGCTGAGGTTTTGCCCTCTACTAACAGAACCACGACAAATTTTACAGATCACATCATTTGGGCGATCTTTTGCTATGTCAAAAAAGGACCAGGCTAGGCAAGGCTTAGAGGGCATGCGACCTGCTGATCCACCCCGACTAATGCTCAGAGGCAGAGTGGTGGCTGAGGATGCAGTTGTAGACGTGCTACCAGTACTCATCCTCTGTCCAGGAAGGCGCAAGGTAACTTCGTCATCAGTTGCATCCTCCTCCACCGCCTCTGTTGACCTCCTCGAGTGCCTGACTGTGGGTTGACAGTAGGTGGGATCTAGAACTTCCTCATCAATTGTTGTGTTTGCACTCCCCTCACCCTCAGACCGAGCCTCTTCTTGCCCTGACAGAATATTTAAGTTGTCATCCCAATCTGGTATCTGCATCTCATCGTCATCAGTATGTTCCTCATTGTCTATAACAACAGGTGTTACAGTTTGTGAAAAAAGGTCAACATTATGCTCAGAAACTTGGTCCTCACGGCCTGAATCAGAGTCACAAAAGTTCTGGGCATCACTGCAGATCATTTCCTGGTCTGTACTCACTGTAGCTTGGGAGCAGACCTCTGATTCCCAGGCTATAGTGTGACTGAACAGCTCTGCAGACTTAGCCATCTCATTTCCACCATACTGTGCAGGGCGGATGGAGACTTCAGAGCTGGGAGAAAGCAAGTGTGATTGGGCTGACAACTCAGAGGACTGGTGTTTTTTGGATGCGATAGTTGAGGTGGTGGAGAGGGCACTTGTTGGACCACTTGAGATCCATTCAAGCATTTTCCTTTTTTGACCATCATCTAGCTTTGTTCCAGTTGTTCGTGTCCGTAAAAAAGGGAGCACATCGGATTGTCCACGGCAAGTAGTAGACATCTTACTTTTGCTGGAAGATGGTCTATCTTCGGCAGATGTTAATGGAACTTTGCCACCTTCCCCATGGACAAACCCTTTTTTTTCCTTTTCCAACACGCCTTTTCCCCTTTCCACCAGCATCTGTCATTTTGCCACTCATTTTGATTGCGACAAGATTGTGCACTTAAAATGTGATAGTAAAAATTGAGAGGTGGTGTAGATTGCAGCGGTGGTCTAGCTTTATTAACAGCAGAATAATAAAGAATAATTATCCCTGACAATGCAACTACGGCCCTTAAACTGGCAGGATAGTTTGCTAGTATAATGGCTTAGTAACAATGAGTTTGAATGTGCAATTCAGAGGTGCTGCAAATAGATTTGCACCAGTGGGACACTAATGGAAGTCCAACAGCCACTTTTAGGATGCCACTAAGTTTCCTCAGTGTTTGCTAGTATAATGGCTTAGTAACAAGGAGTTTGAGTGTGCAATGCAGAGGTGCTGCAAATAGATTTGCACTAGTGGGACAGTAATGGAAGTCCAACAGCCACTTTTAGGATGCCACTAAGTTTCCTCAGTGTTTGCTAGTATAATGGCTTAGTAACAATGAGTTTGAGTGTGTAAAGGGCAGGAGGGTACAGTGGCAGGGTTGTGGGTCTGGGTAGAGGAAAGGAAGCCTGCCTTCCTATCCCTCCTAATGGGGAAATGCAGCAAGGAAATCCCTGACCTTAGCTACACAGACGCTGTTATCTTGTGTAGCTGTTAAACTCTGTTTCCACGGACCTGACTGTCACCTATGGCTCTGACCCTGCCGGTATTAGCCCTTACAAGGACTAATAGAAACTTCTATCCCTATTCTGTATAGCGCTGTGTGTAGAGCGTACACAGCAGTATCGGAGACAGGAGCTACGCCAGCGGTGACTGACACCCAGACGCAGAAGGCAGATAATGGCGTCCAGACGGGCAGATGCCCGTATTTATAATGCAGGGACATATGACATGGACATCCTATCACACATGCCGTTGCTTCTCTGGCTAAAAGTCCACTTAGCTGTGTGTGTGTCTGGGATTGGCTGACATGCTGGCCCGCCCCACTACACGCGCGCGCTTAGGGAAGGAAGACAAGGCAAAAAAAAAAAAAAGGGCGATCGCCGTTATCCCAACAGCAGTGATCTGAATGCGCTGTTCCCGCACACTATACACTGAAATTTCATAATAGTGTGAGTCACAGAGTGGCTTACACTGTTACAGCAGAAAGCCAGCTAGGAATTAGCTTGTCTTTTTGCTGCTAGAACCGTTCTCAAACGTAACTAGAACTATCGAGCTTTAGCAAAAAGCTCGAGTTCTAGTTCGATCTAGAACAGGCCCCAAAATCACTCGAGCCGCGAACTGGAGAACCTCGAACCGCGAACCGCGCTCAACTCTAGTCACCACACACAGACGTATCCAGGACATGGGCTACAACTGTCACATTCCTTGTGTCAGGCCACTCATGACCAATAGACAATGTCAGAAGCGTCTTACCTGGGCCAAGGAGAAAAAGAACTGGACTGTTCTCAGTGTCCAAGGTGTTGTTTTCAGATGAAAGTAAATTTTGCATTTCATTTGGAAATCGCGGTCCCAGAGTCTGGAGGAAGAGTGGAGAGGCCACAATCCAAGCTGCTGAGGTCTAGTGTGAAGTCTCCACAATCAGTGATGGTTTGGGGAGCCATGTCATCTGCTGGTGTAGCTCCACTGTGCTTTATCAAGACCAAAGTCAGCGCAGATGTCTACCAGGAAATTTTACAGCACTTCATGCTTCCCTCTGCCGACAAGCTTTTTGGAGATGGAAATTTCATTTTCCAGCAGGACTTGGCCCCTGTCCACACTGCCAAAAGTACCAATACATGGTGTAATAACCACAGTATCACTGGGCTTGATTGGCCAGCAAACTCACCTGACCTAAACCCTATAGAGAATCTATGAGAGACAACAGAGCCAACAATGCAGACGAGCTGAAGGCGGCTATCAAAGCAACCAGGGCTTCCATAACACCTCAGCAGTGCCACAGGCTGATCACCTCCATGCCACGCCGCATTGATGCAGGAATTCATGCAAAGAAAGCCCCAACCAAGTATTGAAGCATGTACTGTACAGACTTTTCAGTAGGCACCAACATTTCTAAGGTTAAAATCATTTTTTCAGTTGGTCTTATATAATATTCTAATTTTCTGAGATAATAACTTTTAGGTTTTCATTGGCTGTAAGCCATAATCATCAACATTAAATGAAATAAACATTTGAAATAGATCCCTCTGTGTATAACGACTCTATATAATATATAGGAATAGATCCCTCTGTGTGTAATGACTCTATATAATATATAGGAATAGATCCCTCTGTGTATAACGACTCTATATAATATATAGGAATAGATCCCTCTGTGTGTAATGATTCTATATAATATATAGGAATAGATCACTCTGTGTGTAACGACTCTACCGTATATAATATATAGGAATAGATCCCTCTGTGTGTAATGATTCTATATAATATATAGAAATAGGTTACTCTATTTGTAATGACTCTATATAATATATAGGATTAGATCACTCTGTGTGTAATGACTCTATATAATATATAGAAATAGATCCCTGTGTGTAATGACTCTATATAATCTATAGAAATAGATCCCTCTGTGTGTAATGACTCTATATAATATATAGGAATAGATCCCTCTGTGTGTAATGACTCTAAATAATATATAGAAATAGATCCCTCTGTGTGTAATGACTCTATATAATATATAGAAATAGATCCCTCTGTGTGTAATGACTCTTTATAATATATAGAAATAGATCCCTCTTTGTGTAATTACTCTATATAATATATAGAAATAGATCCCTCTGTGTGTAATGACTCTATATAATATATAGAAATAGATCCCTCTGTGTGTAATGACTCTTTATACTATATAGAAATAGATCCCTCTTTGTGTAATTACTCTATATAATATATAGAAATAGATCCCTTTGTGTGTAATGACTCTATATAATATATAGAAATAGATCCCTCTGTGTGTAATGACTCTATATAATATATAGGAATAGATCCCTCTGTGTGTAATGACTCTAAATAATATATAGAAATAGATCCCTCTGTGTGTAATGACTCTATATAATATATAGAAATAGATCCCTCTGTGTGTAATGACTCTATATAATATATAGAAATAGATCCTTCTGTGTGTAATGACTCTATAATATACGCATTTCCCTTTTTTTGTTTGGAATTACTGCAGTAAATTCACTTTTTGATCATATTCTAATTTATTACATACTTGTATATGGCATAAGCAGCAATGATTTTGTTTTCTTTTTGTTTTGTTATGACCTTTTGTACTTTTACATTTACATTATTATTTTCCTTTTACAGGAGGCTTCGATTTATATTCGGCCCATTCTTCATCCAATGACGCTTCAACAAACTCGTTTTCTGTGCTTTCTTAGGACACATGGTTCCTTGATTCGTTATTTGCTCTGGTTTTTTAAATAATTTTTTTTATGCCTTGTCTTTCTCTTTGCACTGGAGAATTTTGCACCAAGCTAAGTAGAATGAGTGCACAATTGTTTGATGAATTGATTGATGAATCCCTCTCTCTGTCCCCCCAGCCCTCTTTAGCTTATCTTCATTAATAGGTCTCTTCCAATCTGCATAGATGGAGTGGCCCTGCTGTAGGGACAGACCTGTCAATGTAACCAATGTCATGTAATATGAAGGTCTTGATGTCACATTGTGACATCACATCTAATGATTGTCACTTTGCTTGCAGGCAGTTTTGATTTTATAGACTTCAATGTAAGCCGCTTCAGACTGCAACATGTCTGACATGTTATTTAGCCAAATTTCAGCTTTAAATAAATGTGCACTAGCAAGTCGCACATGTTACTGCTTTGGCCTACCCTTAAAGGGAACCCTTTAAAATGTATCATTATTATAAATGAAATTACAATTATGATAAATGATTTCTTAATATATCTATGTGATAAGTTATTTTTTGAATGCAGACAGAATGAATGTTATCGTTCAACTAAAAAAGTCAACATAAGCAAGCAACAATACTCACAGGAAAGAATAACACACCCCTATCATAGCTTGGAGCAGATTTTACACTGTGTGAGACATATACTGACAGACAGTTATGATCTCCTGGTCTAACCATGAGCATGAGTTCAGCTGAGCTTGGCTGTGTCACATTACAAATCCTTCTATTAGTTATGAAAAGTTAACTCATTGGTTTGATTGTTTCTATCTCCGCAAGTAGTGATGAAATAAAATTTTATATATATATATATATATATATATATATATTTTTACTTTTATTTTATTTTTTTCCTGCAGCCACTATGACACTATGTGTCCAGTTAAAAATTAAAAATTTAGTGAAAGGTCCTTTTTAAAGCCTGTTTTACACCTTACACATCGTATGTGATGTGACTCGCCCCCATCGTAGGTGCAGCACATTCAATTTGTTGACCGTGTCGCACAAACAATTATTTCCCGTCACACGTACTTACCTTCCATACGACCTCGATCTGGGCGGCGAACATCCACTTCCTGGAGTGGGAGGGACGTTCAGCATCACAGCGACGTCACGCGGCAGCCGGTCAATAGAAGCGGAGGGGCGGAGATGAGCGGGACGTAAACATCCCACCCACCTCCTTCCTTCCGCATTGCCGGCGGGAGCCGCAGGACGCAGGTAAGCTGCAGTTCAGCGTTCCCGGGGTGTCACACACTGCGATGTGTGCTGCCTCGGGAACAAAATACAAATATATACATGTGGAGCCTCCTCCCTGATGAAGATAAATCTAAAGAAAATCGAAACGTACGTAGGTGATGTTTGAGGTCCTTTTTGTGACTTGACCCCCACATGAGGCATTTATATCGGTTTATTGGTCACAGCAACGTTTTTTGGTGCCAGATATGTCTGTACATCTGCTATTATGGGGCTGATGGCGTGCATATACCCAAATGTATATATTTATATATATGTATTATCTGACCTCTACAGAGTAAGACTCTAAATACCTGATTGTGCAACAGATGTTTGCCCTAGGAATTCCTTTAAATATCTGGGCACCCATACTGAAGCTTATTATTAGGGGTATATATGTATTTTAGTAAGGGTTTCTTCACCTTTGAACCCTACTACATGCGTTCAGCATCTGTCCCAATATGCCCCATTACTGACTGCTATTAACCTTATGGGGGTCCTGCCGTTGACTTTTTATATGTTTTTATGAAATTTTGGATGTTCACCTTATGTCTCATGTGATAAATAAAATTGTATTTATTTGCACTCAAAAAACTCTTGTTCCTCGTTTCTCATGATATGTATTTGAGTTTGTGCCTGTTGTGGGGATTCGTTAGAATCAATACCCACGCCATTAATTTTATGGTTTCGTGGAGCATTTCTCTCCTAACTATTCACTTTAATAAGTCTACAGATATTAAAGGGAAGCTGTCACCAGATTTGTCCCTTGTAAACTGTGGCCACCATCAATAAACCCTTATATACAGCATTCCAGAATACTGTATATAAGAGCCAAGACCTCTCTGTATAACATAAAAAAGATCTTTTATTATACTCACCTGTGTGGCAGTCGGATCTGTTGGGCGCTGCTGTTCTCTGTCCCATGCTTCCTCTCTTCATTACATCGCCTTGCTCTTTACCAGCTCAGTATGGATGACGCATCCTATGTCGTACACACAGAGGCCTCCATTGGGCTCCTGTCCATGCGCACGTCTCTCTGTCCTGCTAAGGGTAGATCAAAGTATTGTAGTGCGCATGCGCAGGCGGTCTTTGACCTTTCCTTGAGCCTGCGCATTACAGTACTTTCCTCTGTCCTCAGCCGGGCAGAGAAAAGTGTGCATGGGCAGGAGTGCAACGGAGGCGTCTGTGTGGATGATGTAGCACGCGTCATCCACACGGAGCTAGGAAGAATGACGGCAATGGGAGGAAGAGAGGAGAAGTTGGACTAGTGACACTCATCAGACCCGCCTGCCCCGCCTGCCCCTGGGTATAATAAACACTTTTTTATATTATAGAGAGTGGCCTGGGCTCTTATATACAGAGTTCTAGAATGCTGTATATAAGGGATGACTGGTGCTGGCCGCAGCTTATAAGGGACAAATCTGGTGATAGGTTTGCTTTAAAAGTTTGTAAAAGTCCAAATTCATTGCCATCCTCTCAGTTTAAAATGCCTATTAAGGGTTGACAGAGCTTCAACCTATGGACCATGTTGAAGAATATACAGTAAATATGGCTCTGGCTGCATGTGGCATAGATATTGTGCATGTAGTGTATAGTGTACATACACATATCTATTCAGTTTTATTGTACAAAGTTTTTTAAAATAAATGTTATATTGTTACAAGCAATTTCTCTCTTATTTTTGATACGTACAGATTTCCTTATTTTAATATGGTCAAATTTTAATGTTTATGTAATTTTTGATATTCTGTGATATACTTTGTCTTTTCATTTTTTAACATTTTTAAATTTTAAATTTTTTATTTAAATTTTAAATTTTTAAAAATCTTTGATTCAGGACAGTGAATGAAAACACTGTTCATACTCAGGGGAAGAAAATCTATCTTGACTTGCACCTTGGACATACAGGTGTACAGCTTGTTGTAGTGTTTCAGAGATCCATCTTGTAATGCGCCATTCACCAGTGTGAGAAAAACATGACCAAAACTAATTTTTAAGGCTCTAAGACAGGGACCGCACATAGAAAAAATGTAATGCATTCTTTGCAGAACAAAGTGACATTTTTAGTGGTACCATATTTTTTTCTATACACCTTTGGATCACTTTTTTTACCATTTTCACTTGTTTTTTTAATAACAAATGTGCACTTTTTTTGTTTATTTTAGTTGATTATATAAAGTATTTTAAATGGTAAAAAAAAGTAATGCTTTATTTTGAATTTTTTTTTTTACCTTTTTTTCCTCTTCTTGTAAGTAATATTGTTTTACAAATAGCACCATACAGTAATAGTAATCATGTAATAATGTGCCCATCTTGAGCCCCATCCTGTAGTAATGTCCCTATCCTGGTCCCCTTGTAGTAATGTGCCAATCCTTGTCCCCATACTGTAGTAATGTGCTCATTCTTGTCCTCATCCTGCAGTAATGTGCCCTTTATTGTCCTTGCACAGTAGTATTGTGCCCTTCTTTGTCCCCTTCCAGTAGTAATGTGTCCATTCTTGTCCCATCCTGTAGTAATGTGCTCCATCATTATTTCATCCTGTAGTAATGTGCCCATCATTGTCCCCATCCAGTAGTAATGTGCCAATCCTTGTCCCCATTCAGTAGTAATGTGCCCATCTTTGTCCCATCCAGTAGTAATGTGCCCATACTTGTCCCCATCCTGTAGTAATGCCCCCATCCTTGTCCCCTTGTAGTAATGTGCAAATCCTTGTTTCCATCCTGTAGTAATGTGCCCAATCTTGTCCTCGCCCTGCAGTAATGGGCAGTTTATTGTCCTTGCCTAGCAGTATTGTGTCCATCTTTGTCCCCATGCAGTAGTAATGTGCCTATCCTTGTCCACATCCTGTACTAATGTGCCCTTCATTGTCCCCTTCTAGTAGTATTGTGTTCATCCTTGTGCCCATCCTGTAGTAATGTGCTCCATCATTGTCTCATCCTGTAGTAATGTGCCCTCCTTGTCCCCATCCAGTAGTAATGTGCTCATCATTGTCCCCATCCTGTAGTAATGTGCTCATCCTTGTCCCCATCATGTAGTAATGTGCTCATCCTTGTCCCAATCCTGTAGTGATTTGCCCATTCTTGTCCCCATTCTGTAATAAAGGGCCTCATCATTGTCACCATCTAGTAGTAATGTGTCCATCCTTGTGCTCTGTAGTAATGTGCCCATCTTTGTCTGCATCCTGTAGTAATGTGCCCATTCTTGTCCCCATGCTGTACTAATGTGCCCATGCTGGTCCTTTTCTTGTAGTAATATCCCCTTTCCTAGTCCTCCTGTATCAATGTCCCATCCTGTAGTACTGCTCCTATTATGTCGTGCTTCATACACACACAGATTCTTCTCACCTGTCCTCCGTTCCCTCGGTGTCCTCTGTTCCGCTTCTTGCGGCCTGCAGACACGCAGACCCCTTAACAATTACTGCCATCAGTGCTTATCTTCAGATAAATGATTTGCAGCACTAAATAGAGACAAGATCTCTGACCAATCAGAGGCCAGCAGCTGACGTCATATATCGATGTCAGTTGCTGGCCTCTGATTGGCCGGTGGCTGCCATTGAAATAGCTGTGCAGACAGCTTGTCTCTGGATGAGCCTAGAATCTATGGGCTCCTTCCAGGTTAATGGGCGTGTTGATGTTTCCTCCCATCTTGTTCCCCCCTCCCCCCCCCCTCACCTTGGGGTCTTACCCCCAGACCCCCTTTTCTATTAAAAACCAACTCCATGACCCCATGGACTTAAAAAAAATAATTTTTATTCTGTCTGGAAACATTGGGCTGCATTTTGAACACGCCCATATCGCGTGACAGAAAATACAATATACCTGGAAGGAGCCCATACAGTCTAGCAAATACTGCTCATCTGAGCGTGGTACCTCAAATCATTCAACTGATTAACACTGGAACTACAGGTTTGCCCTTATTAGTGTTCATTCAATATTAAATATCAGTCTACTCTGTCTTACTGATCTAATACTGGAAATATGAGGGGTGATGAGTTAAGAAGAGGCTGCTCACACTGCTGTCAACCCTGTCTTTCTGGTATAATGCTGGGTATATTACAGATGCTAATACAAGAAGAGGTTGCTTACACTGTTGTCCACCCTGTCTATCTGGTCTAATCTGGGTATATTACAGATGCTAATATAAGAAGAGGCTGCTTACACTGCTGTCCACCCTGACTATCTGATCTAATACTGTAGATATCAGGGGTGTTGAGGTTAAACAGTGTCTGCTCACACTGCTATCCACCCTTTCTGATCTAATACTGGCGATACGAGGGGTGATGAAGTAAGAAGCCACTTACCCTGCTGTACACCTTGTGTATCTGGTCAAATGCTGAAGAAATTACAGATCTTAATGTAAGAAGAGGCTGCTCACACTGTTGTCTTCCCTGACTATCTTATATAATACTGTAGATATCAAGGGTGCTGAGGTTACACTGCTGTCCTTTTTTCTATTTGACTTAATACTGCTGCGCTTGTTTTTTTCCAGCAGCCTCATTGAAAATTAATGGAGAGGCGGTTAGCCATCAAACATCAAATCTGCTGCTCCATTTTGTAACAGGGATAAAAGTTTACAGTGAGAGATAAAACTCACTTTTTTGCTAATTATTGCGGCAACCAAAAGTGACATACCCAATGATCAGAAAGTTATCAACTTTAATATTATATTTTTGAGTGG
Organism: Anomaloglossus baeobatrachus; assembly: GCF_048569485.1. Classification (NCBI taxonomy): domain Eukaryota; kingdom Metazoa; phylum Chordata; class Amphibia; order Anura; family Aromobatidae; genus Anomaloglossus; species Anomaloglossus baeobatrachus. Next base: position 654,980,459 of record NC_134355.1, read on the forward strand.
GGAAGGAGTCAGCACTTAGACTTTAGTGTTAAGTGGGCTTTCACTGCAATTGTGGTAAACCTCTATGTGGATTTTACCCCTGAAGTGCCCCCTCTGTGCCTCCATATAATAATAGAGCCCCTTTGTGCTTCCCTACTGTAGTTGTGTCCCAGGCTCCAGCCATGTCTTTACATGGTAATAGTGCTCCTTTGAACCCCCACAAAGAAAATAGCAGACTTGCATGGTAACTGAGCCCCATCAGTGCCTCCACACAGTAATAGTGCCCCCTCTCTCTCCACATAGTAATAGTGAATAGTGACTCTTCCCAATAATAATGCCCTTTCTGCCCCCAATAATGTCCCGCCCCCATACAGTTCTCCTATGACTTAATAATAAACTTATCTCACTCGACTGGTGGCCATCTTTGTCTTCCTCCAACCTGTTGACCTGACCGTAGCAAGGTGATGAAGCGATGGCATTGCGCTGCCTGACGTCCTACTAGAGAAAGTGGTGTAGTAGTGGTGCAGTAATATTTTGGGCATGTATATTGCAGCTTTAATTATTACCTCCTGACGAAGCGAGTGTGAAACGCGCGTCGAGGTGCTGGGCAGTGTGCTCCAACTCCTGGTTTGTATTCTCTTGCCTCTCTCCTGGCCTCAGGGGTGCTGCCATATTTGTTTGCCCTCTGTTATACTGAATTCATGCATATCGGCTCTATTTCATTATACCAGCGGTGTGGGTCATCTATATATGCCATATATGCTGTCATCTGATGTGTAATTCAATTTTCATGTCTATTGCACTATGGTTTTTGGGCCATTATCTTATATGCATGTATGCAGGTTTATATTGGTATTTTTCTGATTAAGGTTTTATGTATAGGCTCCCTATGTATGTTGCACTTGCACTTTATAATTTCTAAACTTTTGGTTAGCTAGTGAGATTTATTAACTATCTATTTGGAAAGTATCTTATAATTTTTTGCAACCCAGGGGTTTATACTCTGGATAAAATCCGCTTTTTCAATATTCATATTGACCAAACTGCACCAGTTTCTTCTTTGTATGTTTTTATGGGGTAGGGTTTTTTACTTGTGGGTACCAGCACTAATTTAATTGTTTGTAATATTTATATGATGAAATAAAAATATTGAATTTTCATAACCATACAGGTTTTTTTGCTATTTATTTATCTTCATGCAGATTCTATTTATGGGTTAATCGCTTTACTTTATTACCCTCCTTCCAAACAATGGATGCGAGACCACTCTACATTTTTAACCCCTCGTTGACTTTACCTTGCTTACTTGTAAAATCCCATACCTACAGTAAGTGCAGCGATGTTCTGACCGAGCCTCCGCCCCGCTGTGTGCACATCTACCATTCAAATCCATATGGAAATCCTGTGTATACAGCAGAATCGATCAATCCAACCCTACAAGTATCTGACAACAATCAGAGGCCGGGGATGTTTAACAAGAATTAGGCTTCATTTGCTTCTGATAGTTATTAAAATCAGGATGTGTCATTGCGGCAGGCTCTGCGCGTCAGATAATAGGGCAGTCATGCATTTGGTGAACAGACCCGGACAATGGCAGGAACCGACCTCTATATATGGACATTAAGGACTGATTATAATAGGAGGTAAGTGACCCTTATCTATGTGATGACACCTAATGTATCCTACAGGACCTTGTGTTGTACATGAATATGATTGGACAAATCTTAAATAGGTTATCCACTACTTTTATGCACTTTCTTGCAGTTCAAACAGAATGTCAAGGCTGCTGCTGATTAGCTGCAGCGGTCACTTGATTGCCTCTAATGGAAAAGTAAGCCATTACTTTTATGCACCCTCTTTCAGATTGGATGATGTCAGGGCTGTTGCCGATCAGTTGCCACTGGCTGGCTGCAGGGGTCACTTAATGCCCCTCACCAAAAGCGGTAGAACATCATAGTTACATAATTTGAAAAAAGACGTAGGCCCATCAATGTCAACCTTTCTCCACCATTATACATTCTCTGTCACTAAATTGTTTCCCTATATGTGGTGAGGAAATCATCCAGCCCTTTTTTTTAAAGCTGTTATAGTATCTGCCATTACTACCTCTTGTGGTCGGCATTCCACAGTCTGACCGCTCTAACTGTAAAGAACCCTTTCCTATTTAGCTGTCAGAATCGCTTTTCTTCCACTCGCAGTGAGTGTCCCCTGGTCCTTAGTATTGTCTTTGGAAGAAATAAGTCATGTGCCAGTCCTTTATATTGACCACACATGTATTTATACATATAAATGAGATCTCCTCTGAGACGTCTTTTTTCTAAGCTAAACATATCTAACTTTTTCAACCTGTCATCATATGGGAGGCCTCCATTCCTTGTAATAGTCTAGTTACCGTCTTTGAACTGCCTCTAACTTCTGAATGTCCTTTGTAATATGTCAAGCCCAAACCTGGATCCCATATTCCAGATCAGTGTCTGGAAATGCATATATATATATATATATATATATATATATATATATATATATATATATATATATATATATATATATATATATATATATATATATATATATATATATATATATATATATATATATATATAATAGATATATTTTTTTATATATATATATATATATATATATATATAAAAATATATATATAATGAAACTGAGTAGAAGTAGTTAACATACCCTTATGAATATGAGTACAAGACATAGAGGTTTTCTTAAAGCAGCACAGTGGATGTGTATTGTTTGCAGTGCTGGAATGTAACCTCCCTGTCATATACTCATTGTCCAACGGCTTTATCATTTTTTTTGTCGCTGTTCTGGTCCTATGGCACCATATTGTGCCCTTAACTTTTGAAGTCAGAAGTTACACCACAAGGTTTCAAATCAAGTCTATGAGAGCCAGAATGAGGCCAGAACGAGGCTCCCATAGACTTGTATTGAGTTGTGGCCCCCGGCACATCCATGAAACACTGGAGCTGCCAGCAGATCGCAGACCGACTAAAGCGACGCTGGAAAAAGATGAAGATGGGCGCCGATGAGGATCAGAAAGGGGGCAGGGGACTTACATTTAAAGCACCAAACAGCGGTAAAATTAACAGAAGAACACTGGAGTGGTGCTTTAAGTTTATGCTGAAATTGGAGAGACACGTTGTTTTTCCCTATTACTTTTTTAATGGTCTCATTTTTATGTTGTTGCAACAGGCAGTTAAACAAAAAGATCATAAAGAAAGTGTTGCACATTAAACTTTATTGCCAAAACAAGTATGTGTACCCCTGAGAGCACATTTCTACTCCTACAGAGTCTAGAGAAAATGTGTCTGCGGGGCATTGTGGATGGTGATCTGTGGTTTTTGTGCTGGTCCTCAATCATGGAAAAAAGTTTGATGCACTTTCGGAATACTGTAGTCAGTGATAGAACAAAGCATAGGTGACTTTTATAATATTTTTACTACAACTCTGAAATATGCATGGTCTACCTCTACATGGTAGTGTTTAGGCTTGGGGGGTCTAGGACACAAAATTGAAGGTGGATGTCAAGTTTCAAGCCCTCAGCTCCCAGCTATCACAATTCCTCTGTGCGAGCATCTTGCCTTTGGAGATGCTCTACTGCTCTTTCCTGAGTTACTGAGCTAGCAACGCAGGGTTCCACGTTGGTGCTGATTACTCAGGTATTCCTCCTTACTGGTAATTGCTCAGGCTTCTTTACTGAGCATGCTCGCCCAGGACCTCGCCAGTTGTATTTTCTGGTTCTGCTGTTGTGCTGTTGCCTCTGCTAGTGTTCTAATCTTTGTTCCCTGACCCCGGACTGTTATTTGACTCTGCCAGGTTCCTGTTCCTGTAGTTACCTCCTGCCTTTTGAACTCGGACCGTTATCTGACTACGTCTTTGTTTTCTCCCTGAACCTATTATGTGCTCTCCTGGATTCCTGACCCTCGGATATTCACCAGACTCCATGTCCGTTTAGTCATTGTGCTCATACGTGTCCTCCCGTTACCAGACCCCGGCTTCCCTGACTATTCTTCCATCCATTCTGCCCCTAAGTAGTGACTGCATCATACCAGTCCTAACATCAAATTTGCCGCCAATCTACCTTACTCCCTTTGGTATCGGGTGCAGTGACTGTAATCCTAATAGTCTGAATGATGACAGAGCTTTCAGTATAATATCATTAGTTGATGACAAAGTCCTCTACCTACTGCGCTCTGTATAAGCAGCAACAATATTGACTGATGAGCACTGCACATCTGCTGCGCTGTTTCCCCAGCGCTCTGCTCCTCCTCCCACTTTTGTGAAAGGAAAGACAGGAACCTCCTGGGAGGGCTGTTGACAAATTAACAAAAAAAGTGTCACCTATAAAATCAACAATAAAAAATGATAATAATATTATACATTAACACTAATATAATAACATTTACATTTTTACATTCACTGGTGCTAAGGTTAAGGATATAGAAGGGTTAGGGATAGAAAAAGGTTAGGGACAGAGAAAGGATAGGGATAGAGAAAGGATAGGGAAAGGTTAGGAATAGAGAAGGGTTAAGGATAGAGAAAGAATAGGGATAGAGAAAGGGTAGGGAAAGGTAAGGAATAGAGAAGGGTTAAGGATAGAGAAGGGTTAGGGATAGAGAAAGGTTACAGATAGAGAAGGGTTAGGGATAGAGTAAGGTTAGGAATAGAGAAGGGTTAAGGATAGAGAAAGGTTAGGGATAGAGAAAGGATAGGGAAAGGTAAGGAATAGAGAAGGGTTAGGGATAGAGAAAGGTTAAAGATAGAGAAGGGTTAGGGATAGAGAAAGGTTAGGAATAGAGAAGGGTTAAGGATAGAGAAAGGTTAGGGATAGAGAAAGGATAGGGAAAGGTTAGGAATAGAGAAGGGTTAGGGATAGAGAAGGGTTAGGGATAGAGAAAGGTTACAGATAGAGAAGGGTTAGGGATAGAGAAGGGCTAGGGATAGAGAAAGGTTAGGGATAGAGAAGGGTTAGGGATAGAGAAGGGTTAGCGATAGAGAAAGGTTAGGGATAGAGAAGGGTTAGGGATAGAGAAGAGTTAGAGATAGTGAAAGGTTAGGGATAGAGAAAGTTTAGCAATAGAGAAAGGTTAGGGCTAGGTTTAGGTTTAAAGCAGGAGATATAAAATAATAATTTTCATTTTTATTTCTAATTTCAGCAAAAAGAAATTAGAGGGTCAAAGGGCAATGTCACGAACAGCCGGGGAAGTCCCTCAGAAATCCGCAGCTGTTCACTGATTTGTTACACACGACTACTCTCTAGCGCCCCCCTTGTCTGCAGGCCACTTTTGGTACTGCAGGACAATGCATAAGATGAGGCTGCTGAGCTGATAATGCCAAATATTGGAGGTCTCACAGCAAGGGTAAATGTATATCTCTGATTCCTGCTAATGGAATATTTATATACCTCGGTACCCTTAATGATAGCACTCCAATAATTCTATGCAATAACAATTACGCTGCCACCACCCAGACTTTCTACAGGTAGCTGGGAACCCGTTTCAGATAGCATAAGGCCCTTCGGGGTTTTGGATTCGTATATAAAGCATAAGGAAAGAAACTCTTAAATTTTTATATATTTAATCCGACAATAGGCAGTGTTTAAAGAATATACAAGAAGTTACAAAAGGGAACAATACACATTACGGCATAACAGTTACATTAAAATAAAAGGTATAAACATGAAACTTACTAAGCTTCTGCCATAGAAGTGACGTCTGCTTATGGAGGGAGGGAGCTCCAAGAGATGTTAGAATCGGCCAGCATCACCCTTCATGATGCCCTCCTCGTGCTGACTGCGCCCCCCCAGACAGGAACTGTCTCTTATGCTCTTACTAGCCCCCCTTGCCTGTGACATCATTTTACAGTCACTTGTGGGCTGGGCTTGAGATGGTCACAAAGTTCCATAATTCTAGGGTTTTCCATATCTTTGCCCCTGGGTCACACAGGTGAAAGATATTAGCGTCATATTTAATATCTCGATTTTACAGTTACATTGATACCAAACACAACGCCTCTAGCACAATTTTACTGGCCAATACTAATTTGTCGTGATTCCGTCGATCTCCTCGTCAGGTGAGACGGTGCGCTGGGTTCCGCACGACGCAGGGATTCTGGCAATGTGTTTTTCATCTTTCTAGCATTAAAGTCGCACTTCAAAACCTGCTTTGGGAGTTTTCCCGCCAATATTACAAAGAACTGTCTTTCTCTGCAGCTTTTGGCTTTTCTTCTACCATCACCCAAAGTCATAAATACCTTAAGCTTCCAGGCCAATCAGATAATCGCCATGACGACCTGTGGCTGGTGAAGAAGAGGGGGATGAAGTCCCTTCAACAGCTCTACATGACACCTCCCCCTTTTTGAGGTAGCATGGGAGATTGATTTGCCAATCGTCTCCTAAGCCTACCTCGCTGGCATCCCCCTGCCGGGACAGCCCATCAGCGTTGCCATGCTCAACACCCTTCCTGTGTTGAATGGTAAAGTCATACTGCTGTAGTGCCAAGCTCCACCGCAGTAGCTTACCATTGTCGCCGGCCACCCGATGTAGCCAGCTGAGAGGGTTGTGGTCTGTCACTATGGTGAAGTTGCGTCCATATAGGTAGGGCTGCAGTTTCCGCAGGGCCCACACTATAGAGAGGCACTCCTTCTCCACAGTGGCGTAGGCCACTTCCCGGGATAAGAGCTTGCGGCTGAGAAACATCACCGGATGCTCTTCTCCCTTCCCATTTACCTGGCTGAGTACTGCACCAAGGCCAAACGCACTGGCATCTGTCTGAACTATGAACCGTCGGGTGAAGTCCGGAGCTTGTAGGATTGGGGAACTGGCGAGGGCAGCTTTTAGTGCCCTGAAGGACCGTTCACAGTCATCTGTCCAGGTGACTACTTGCGGTAGCTTCTTTTTGGTGAGGTCCGTCAACGGCTTAGCAAGAGCACTATAGTTAGGAACGAACTTCCTATAGTACCCTGCCGTACCCAAGAAGGACATCACCTGCTTCTTTGACTTGGGGGTAGGCCAGGAGGTGATGGCATCAACCTTCCCTGGCTCTGGTTTCAGGGTCCCGCCACCCACTCTGTGTCCAAGGTACTGTACCTCAGTCATGCCGATCTGACACTTCCCTGGCTTTATAGTCAGACCAGCGCTTTGGATCCGCCTGAGCACCTGCTCCAGGTGCCCCAGGTGTTCCTCCCAAGTGGGACTAAAGATGGCAATGTCATCCAGGTAAGCTACTGCAAACCCTCCTAGTCCCTCGAGCAGCTGGTCGACCAATCGCTGGAAAGTGGCAGGAGCATTTCTCATGCCAAAGGGCATGACAAGGGATTCATACAGCCCGAATGGGGTGATGAAGGCGGACCTTTCCTGTGCTTCCTTGGACATAGGAATCTGCCAGTACCCTCGACTCAGGTCCATGATGGTCAGGTACTGGGCCCCGGCTAAGCAATCCAGTAACTCGTCGATGCGTGGCATTGGGTACGCATCGGGTGCTGTGATTGCATTTAGCCTCCTGTAGTCCACACAAAACCGGGTTGTCCGCTCCTTTTTTGGAACCAAGACTACAGGCGAGGCCCATGCACTTTTGGACCTCTGGATCACTCCCAGGACTAGCATTTCATCGATCTCCCTTTTTATGTCCTTTTGTACCTCTAGGGAGACACGGTATGGGGGCTGACGAACTGGGGAATGACTCCCTGTGTCCACCTGGTGGGTGGCTAGGGATGTCTTCCCTGGGACATTCGTGAAGGTCATCAGGTAGGGCCGGAATACCTCCCGCAGCTGGGACTTTTGGTCCAAGGATAGCTGTGGGTGGAATGCCGCCTCCTCGATAGACCCTCCATCCCGGGCTGAGGCGAGCAAGTCCACCAAGACTTCACTTTCGCCTTCCTCGGGAAGACTACACACAGGAAGAACAAAGGCTTCCCTGTCATGATGAGCTTTCATCATGTTGACATGGAAGACCTTTTGCCTCTTCCTGGCATGGTCGATGGTGACCACATAGTTTACGTCATTGAGGCGCTGATGCACCAGGTATGGACCCTCCCAGGCCGCCTGAAGCTTGTTCTGGGTCATTGGGACTAGGACCCACACCTTCTGACCCACTTCGTACACCCGCTCTCGAGCGTGTTGGTCGTACCATCGCTTCTGGCTGGCCTGGGCTTGCGCCATATTCTCATGCACCATATGCGTCATTGACTGCATTTTGTCACGGAGCCGAATGACATACTCCACAACGGACACTTCTGGGGAATTCAGTTCCTCTTCCCAGGATTCCCTTACCAGACCAAGAGGCCCCCGGACTCGTCTGCCATACAGGAGCTCGAAGGGGGAAAACCCCGTTGAGGCCTGTGGTACCTCTCTGTAGGCAAACAGCAGGTGTGAGAGATACCGCTCCCAGTCGCGTCCATGTGACTCAACCAGCATCTTAAGCATCTGCTTAAGTGTACCATTAAATCGCTCACACAAACCATTGGTCTGTGGGTGATAAGCGCTTGATATCAGATGCCGCACCTGCATTTTCTTACAGAGAGCCTCCATTAGACGAGACATGAACTGAGTCCCCTGGTCGGTAAGCATCTCCCTGGGAAATCCTACTCGGGAGAATATGGTCAAGAGGGCATCTGCCACCTTATCGGCTCTAACTGAGGACAGAGCCACTGCCTCCGGATACCGGGTAGCATAGTCTACCACAGTAAGGACGAACCGTTTTCCAGAGCTGCTGGGGACGGCCAGAGGCCCGACAATGTCCACAGCGACCCTCTGGAAAGGCTCCTCTATCACCGGCAAAGAGATCAGGGGAGCTTTGGGAGCAGGCCCTGACTTTCCCACTCTTTGACATGTGATACAGGAGCGGCAGTAGTTGGCAACATCTGTCCCCATTTTGGGCCAATAGAAGTGGTGAGACAGCCGGGCCTTGGTTTTGCTAACCCCCAAGTGTCCGGCGAGTGGGATCTCATGGGCAATCCGCAGCAACTCACTCCTAAAGCGGTGAGGCACCACCAGCTGTTTTTCCTTCAGCCACTCTTGTTGGGGGTTACAGGGAATTGTCTCCCGGTACAACTTTCCCTGGTCCCAGAATACCCTCTCCTTATCGGTCTCGGAGGAGGGCTTCTCTGCGAGGTCCCTTAACGTCTCTAGACTGGCATCAGTTCGTAGAGCCACCTGAAACTCTTGGCTAGAGGCAGCCAAAAGTGACGTTAAGGTTCCAACCTCACCGGGACCCTCTGGGACCTGCTCTGGGTCCATCACCAGTTCCGTTATCCCTCTGGGTGAAGAGGTGTCAGAAGGCAGGGTTTCATTTGCGTTCTGGGCACTCTGACTGCGGGTGACAGCACCGATGAAGGCTGTCTCCCCGGGGAATAACCACTCTTCCCCATCAGCCTGACAGGTACTACTGGCTGTGTCACTGTCCGCTGTGACACTGCTCAGCTGCATTTGGCCACTGTCCTCGTGGTTCTCATGTCTGCCTCCATCTCTGTCAGCACAGACACTTGCTACCTTGGGGTTGTCCTCAGCCACGTCACCCTGCCGCGTGGCATGGCTGAGTTCCCCTGTACAAACCTCCACTTTATTACCATGCACAACATTTGTAATCACGTTCTGGATATCCGCATTCGGGTCGCATGACTTATCAACAACATTTGCATCACATGATTTAACAACATTTGCATCACATGACCGATCAACAACATTTGTATCACATGACTGATCAACAACATTTGTATCACCTGACTTTTTGGATTCGGGAGGATCATCAGGGAGAAATTGTGCGACTAATCGCCCCAGATCAGTCCCCAATAAAACATTGGTTGGTAGATGTTCATCCACCCCCACTTCCCTCCACCCTCTCCCAGCACCCCAGTCGAGGGGAATCAGGGCCATTGGGAAGGAGTGGTGGACACCCCCCGCCAAGGCGACAGTCAGGAGTTTTCCCGGGATAAAGTTTTCAGGGGGTACCAGTTCAGGGCGGACCAGTGTTCTGTCGGCCCCAGTGTCCTTGAGCCCCACAGTGGGGGTTCCGCCTACGGTGACGGGGTGTAGGTTTTCGCAGGCCCTACCACCCGCCTTCCTTGCCAACAGGACAGTTCCAGTAGGCCCTTGGGCCTTGGATGTGGGGTTCCTCTTCTGCCTCTCTGGGCAACCAGAGCTGAGGTGTCCAGGCAGGTTGCAGGAAAAACACCTGCGAGTGTCAGAGGTGGGCCGGGCACTGGTGGATGAAACAGGACCTACGGGAGGTCGGCTGGTAGGGGCAGGGGTGGTTGTAGTTGTCATCTTACCCCCTTTCCAGCTAGTGGTGGACGGCTTCCGCACCTCCGATGCACGGTTGGCCACATAGGCGTCGGCAATCTGGGCTGCTTTTGAGGCCTCCTTGGGCTCTCGGTCCATAACAAACTGTCGAACCTCCACAGGACAGACATGTAGGAGTTGGTCCTTCACCATGAGGTCCTTTAACTCCTCAAAGGTTGTAACGGACAGTCCTTGGATCCACTGGTCAAAGGTGCTCTGGAGCCCACCCTCCAGATCGCTGTAGCTGTCATGAGGTCCGAGCTGGAGGGTCCGGAATTTTTTTCGGTACACCTCTGGAGTCAGCTGATACTTCCGTACTAGGGCCTGCTTGATGGCCCCATAGTCTCCACTCTGCTCTTGAGGGAGACTGGCAAACGCGTCCAGGGCCTTGCCTCGCAGCCCTGGGGTTAAGTATCGTGCCCATTGTGTTGAGGGTAACTGGTACTGCAAGCAAATCTTTTCAAATCCCCTCAGAAAGGTGTCCAAATCCCCGTCCTTTTCCATCACAGGAAAGTGCTCCGGTCGGGGCTTAAAGCTGCTGGCATTATTGGACTCACCGTTTAGTGAGGAAGATGTCTGCTGCCGGGCTTTGAGGATATTCAATTCATGGTCTCTCTGGGCTTGGCGCTCTCGCTCGGCTCTCTCAGCCTCTCGCTCGGCCTGAGCCTGGCGCTCGGCTCTCTCAGCCTCTCGCTCGGCTCTCTCAGCCTCTCGCTCGGCTCTCTCAGCCTCTCGATATTGCTGAATGAGGTTTAGCCGTCCCTGCCGGTCATCTGCAGCGAATTGTTGTAGAGCCATCTTCAGGAAAGAGTCCATGTTGCCCCGGTCACTGCTCTGGCTTGCAGTTGATGGTGGGGACTCTGCAGAAGCACTATCCTGGGCTTGGCTTGCCTCCTCTTCTCCAGCACTGGGGGAATGAACGTGCTCTGCGTCCCATTGTAAAAGTTCTTTAATGAGGTCCTGCCTCGTTTTGCCATGGCCATCAATCAACTTGGATCTGCAGAGTGCAGCAAGAACCTCCTTCTTCTGCTGATTGTACCAGGCTTCTGACACAGCCTCCATAATTGCCAAATAAAAGATAGGATAGAAAACAAGAGAGAAGGGGAGGGGGTAACTGCTACACGTACAGTATTGTTCCAGGTATATTTAAACACTGAGTTCGATCCTCAAAACTTTTGCAAGTTTTTAGTGACAGGGATGATTGCTCAAACCAGATCACTAATGCTTTATATATCCCACCGCTTGCCACCAATTTGTCACGAACAGCCGGGGAAGTCCCTCAGAAATCCGCAGCTGTTCACTGATTTGTTACACACGACTACTCTCTAGCGCCCCCCTTGTCTGCAGGCCACTTTTGGTACTGCAGGACAATGCATAAGATGAGGCTGCTGAGCTGATAATGCCAAATATTGGAGGTCTCACAGCAAGGGTAAATGTATATCTCTGATTCCTGCTAATGGAATATTTATATACCTCGGTACCCTTAATGATAGCACTCCAATAATTCTATGCAATAACAATTACGCTGCCACCACCCAGACTTTCTACAGGTAGCTGGGAACCCGTTTCAGATAGCATAAGGCCCTTCGGGGTTTTGGATTCGTATATAAAGCATAAGGAAAGAAACTCTTAAATTTTTATATATTTAATCCGACAATAGGCAGTGTTTAAAGAATATACAAGAAGTTACAAAAGGGAACAATACACATTACGGCATAACAGTTACATTAAAATAAAAGGTATAAACATGAAACTTACTAAGCTTCTGCCATAGAAGTGACGTCTGCTTATGGAGGGAGGGAGCTCCAAGAGATGTTAGAATCGGCCAGCATCACCCTTCATGATGCCCTCCTCGTGCTGACTGCGCCCCCCCAGACAGGAACTGTCTCTTATGCTCTTACTAGCCCCCCTTGCCTGTGACATCATTTTACAGTCACTTGTGGGCTGGGCTTGAGATGGTCACAAAGTTCCATAATTCTAGGGTTTTCCATATCTTTGCCCCTGGGTCACACAGGTGAAAGATATTAGCGTCATATTTAATATCTCGATTTTACAGTTACATTGATACCAAACACAACGCCTCTAGCACAATTTTACTGGCCAATACTAATTTGTCGTGATTCCGTCGATCTCCTCGTCAGGTGAGACGGTGCGCTGGGTTCCGCACGACGCAGGGATTCTGGCAATGTGTTTTTCATCTTTCTAGCATTAAAGTCGCACTTCAAAACCTGCTTTGGGAGTTTTCCCGCCAATATTACAAAGAACTGTCTTTCTCTGCAGCTTTTGGCTTTTCTTCTACCATCACCCAAAGTCATAAATACCTTAAGCTTCCAGGCCAATCAGATAATCGCCATGACGACCTGTGGCTGGTGAAGAAGAGGGGGATGAAGTCCCTTCAACAGCTCTACATGACAGGCAAACTATATTTTCACTAGAGTTTTCATTTTCTTAAAATGCACTCAATACTGAACTCATGGAATAGTCTCAGGGAGTACTAACAATCCACAGCTTGAGGGGGAAAAAGACTGAGTGCTGACAATCTACCATACGTCACTGCTACATGACTGAGCTGATGTTACTTCTAGACTCTTCTACTTCACATTAATAGTTTCCAAGGCAGATAAAGGTGATCATGGGTGTCACACAGTAGTTGTCACCCTATAATAGTGCCATACTTAGCGTCAATGAGCTCTTCAATATACCCATAGTACTACCATTGTTTGTCTATAAAGAGGGTTGATATTTTTGTATGGGATGAGGATAAAACATCTAAATTCAGTATGTAAGAGGAAGGTCCACATACTTTCAAACATACAGACTCCAATTAACCATTGCAATCGACCCCCCCCCCCTTTTTTTGTCTCGGTTTTGGTGTTTTTTGACTGTTTTTCACTTGCGACCAATTCATTTTGCACCTTATATTTGATGTGAACTCACCTGTTTTTTCTTAAAGTCACTAAACCTTTAAAATTATTTTTGAACAATTACAAAATTTGGCACAAATGTACACTCATGTGTCTCACCAGGAGTGAATTTGGGGATGGCAGGCATTTTGGCACATTTTTGCAAAATCTACAACTTTTTCAGCTAAAATGTAGGGATGAGTGAACCTGTACAGTAAAGTTTGGGGTTCATTCTGGATATTGGGTGCCCAGGTCTTGGACTAAAACACAGAAGAAAAGAAAAAGAAAAGAAAAAAAAAAAGAAAAAGAAATTTCCATGTCTGAGTTTGGGTATTGTTTGTGTGTTGATAAAGTTTGTTAAAAGGCTGCTGTGTAGCCAATCAACCAGCTTTTCCGCATTGGGAAGTTACCTATATGCTGCTGTGAACAATAAACATAAAAAAATGACTTGGGGTCCTGCATTTTTTTTGATAAGCAGCGCAGGTAAAGCAGACAGTTGCGGGCTGCAACTGTCAACTGTCTGCTTTACCTTGGCTGGTTCTCAAAAATAAAGCAGCTCCTACAACGTTTTTTTATATTATGGAATTTAAAACAACGGCGGGGGGTTCCCCCCTAGTTTTGATATCCAGAAAAGTTAAAGCAGATAGCTGGAGGCTGGTATTATCAGGGTGGGAAGTTCCATGGTTATTTGGCCCCTCCCAGCCTAAAAATAGCAGCCCACAGCCACCACAGAAGAGGTACATCCATTAGATTTTTGGCAAAATTTAAAACCCCTATTTTGAAAAATTTGGTGCAGAAAAAAGGCAATGAATACTACAAGAGAAAAAACAAAAGTCACTTTGAAAAAAATGCAAATGATGTTTTAGGTGCACAGGCTTCGATTTATTATTACCGTTGAATATGATTTTGTTTTAGTATCATTTGCCTATTTTTTTATTAATGCCTAATTTTTCTTGTAGTATTTGCCTCTTTAAAACTCTATTTTGTATGTGTTTGCCTGTTTTTTCTTACGTTTGCTATTGTGAACGGAGTTTGGGATTTCCAGATATTTTCCTCTGATTCATCAATTACGATGAATTTGGCTCAAATTTATTTGGTCCCACCCTCACCCACCCGCTGGAGTGATTTTAAGAATAAGATATTTTGGCACACTGCTTGCAACATTTTGCAATATGTGTGACTATTTGGGTTAAAAAGTCAAAAAACAAAGACAGAAAAAGTACATTTTTATTTAGCCAAAAATTCATGAACCGCGTGTGCCTTTTTGAAGAATTTAGAGCAAAAAACCCAATTAATACAGATCACATACTCTAATGTTAATTAAATATCACAATACCTGTACAGGAGTAGTTACCACTTTGTATGATCCTGGGCCAACAGAGGATCATGACGACCACACAACTCAATGGGCCACCAAAAATTACATATTGCAAAGTATGCTTTCTGTATGGTGCAAGTGAGACTTACGCGAACAGGTGATTCAAAGTGTCACATCCTACATAATATCAGTAATGCAAAGTAAATACTTGTAAATACACATATAAGACGTGCAATCAAATATTTACCAACCAAATATATAATGTGGATTACGAGATGACGGGTGCGGACACATCCCCATAGTTACCCGACGTAGCACAAGTAGACACATAGGCATCAGCATGATTCACATGTGCCATGTAAGGAGTCGGCTACTCATCTACAGGTGTCGTAATGTTTAATTTACATTTGACTATATATATATCTCCTATATGGCCAGTTTGATTTTATCCTAATGAAGGTCACTGATTAAAATGCATGACGGGGTAAGGAACTGGTCTATCTATCTATCTATCTATCTATCTATCTATTTATCCCTCTATCTATCTATCTATCTATCTATCTATCCCTCTATCTATCTAGCTATCTATCCCTCTATCTATCTATCTATCTATCTATCCCTCTATCTATCCCTCTATCTATCTATCCCTCTATCTATCTATCTATCTATCTATCCCTCTATCTATCCCTCTATCTATCTATCTATCTATCTATCTATCCCTCTATCTATCTATCTATCTATCTCTCTATCCCTCTATCTATCTATCTATCTATCTATCTATCTATCTATCCATCTATCTATCTATTTATCTATCTATCTATCTATCTATCCCTCTATCTATCTATCTATCCCTCTATCTATCTATCTATCCCTCTATCTATCTATCTATCTATCTATCTATCTATCTATCTGTCACTCTATCTATTTATCTATCTATCTACCTATCTATCTATCTATCTATCCCTCTATCTATCTATCTATCTATCTATCCCTCTATCTATCTATCTATCTATCTATCCCTCTATCTATCCCTCTATCTATCTATCTATCTATCTATCCCTCTATCAATCTATCTATCTATCCCTCTATCTATCTATCTATCTCTCTCTATCTATCTATCTATCTATCTATCTATCTATCTATCTATCTATCTATCCCTCTATCTATCTATCTATCTATCTATCTATCTATCTATCTATCTATCTATCCCTCTATCTATCTATCTATCTATCCCTCTATCTATCTATCTATCCCTCTATCTATCTATCTATCTATCCATCTATCTATCTATCTATCTATCTATCTATCCCTCTATCTATCTATCTATCTATCTATCTATCTATCTATCTATCTATCTATCTATCTATCCCTCTATCTATCTCTCTATCTATCTATCTAGAGTCATATGAAAAAGTTTGGGCACCCCTATTAATGTTAACCTTTTTTTGTTATAACAATTTGGGTTTTTGCAGCAGCTATTTCAGTTTCATATATCTATAAATGATGGACTGAGTAATATTTCTGGATTGAAATGAGGTTTATTGTACTGACAGAAAATGTGCAATCTGCATTTAAACAAAATTTGATAGGTGCATAAGTATGGGCACCCTTATCAATTTCTTGACTTGAACACTCCTAACTACTTTTTACTGACTTACTGAAGCACTCAATTGGTTTTGTAACCTCATTGAGCTTTGAGCTTCATAGGCAGGTGTATCCAATCATGAGAAAAGGTATTTAAGGTGGCCACTTGCAAGTTGTTCTCCTATTTGAATCTCCTATGAAGAGTGGCATCATGGGCTCCTCAAAACAACTCTCAAATGATGTGAAAACAAAGATTATTCAACATAGTTGTTCAGGGGAAGATACAAAAAGTTGTCTCAGAGATTTAAACTGTCAGTTTCCACTGTGAGGAACATAGTAAGGAAATGGAAGAACACAGGTACAGTTCTTGTTAAGCCCAGAAGTGGCAGGCCAAGAAAAATATCAGAAAGGTAGAGAAGAAGAATGGTGAGAACAGTCAAGGACAATCCACAGACCACCTCCAAAGACCTGCAGCTTCATCTTGCTGCAGATGGTGTCACTGTGCATCGGTCAACAATACAGCACACGTTGCACAAGGAGAAGCTGTATGGGAGAGTGATGCGAAAGAAGCCATTTCTGCAAGCACGCCACAAACAGAGTAGCCTGAGGTATGCAAAAGCACATTTGGACAAGCCAGTTACATTTTGGAAGAAGGTCCTGTGGACTGATGAAAGAAAGATTGAGTTGTTTGGTCATACAAAAAGGCGTTATGCATGGAGGCAAAAAAACACGGCATTCCAAGAAAAGCACTTGCTACCCACAGTAAAATTTGGTGGAGGTTCCATCATGCTTTGGGGCTGTGTGGCCAATGCCGGCACCGGGAATCTTGTTAAAGTTGAGAGTCGCATGGATTCAACTCAGTATCAGCAGATTCTTGACAATAATGTGCAAGAATCAGTGACGAAGTTGAAGTTACTCAGGAGATGGATATTTCAGCAAGACAATGATCCAAAACACCGCTCCAAATCTACTCAGGCATTCATGCAGAGGAACAATTACAATGTTCTGGAATGGCCATTCCAGTCCCCAGACCTGAATATCATTGAACATCTGAGGGATAATTTGAAGCGGCTGTCCATGCTCGGCGATCATCAAACTTAACTGAACTGGAATTGTTTTGTAAACAGGAATGATCAAATATACCTTCATCCAGGATCCAGGAACTCATTAAAAGCTACAGGAAGCGACTAGAGGCTGTGATTTTTGCAAAAGGAGGATCTACAAAATATTAATGTCACTTTTATGTTGAGGTGCCCATACTTATGCACCTATCAAATTTTGTTTCAATGCGGATTGCACATTTTCTGTTAGTACAATAAACCTCATTTCAATCCAGAAATATTACTCAGTCCATCAGTTATTAGATATATGAAACTGAAATAGCTGCTGCAAAAACCCAAATTGTTATAAAGAAAAAAGGTTAACATTAATAGGGGTGCCCAAACTTTTTCATATGACTGTATCTATCTATCTATCTATCTATCTATCCATCTCTCTATCTATCTATCTATCTATCTATCCATCCCTCTATCTATCTATCTATCTATCCCTCTATCTATCTATCTATCTATCTATCCCTCTATCTATCTATCTATCTATCTATCTATCCCTCTATCTATCTATCTATCTATCTATCTATCTATCTATCTATCTATCTATCTATCCCTCTATCTATCCCTCTATCTATCTATCTATCTATCTATCTATCCCTCTATCCCTCTATCTATCTATCTATCCCTCTATCTATCCCTCTATCTATCTATCTATCTATCCCTCTATCCCTCTATCTATCTATTCCTCTATCTATCTATCTATCTATCCCTCTATCTATCTATCTATCTATCCCTCTATCCCTCTATCTATCTATCTATCTATCTATCTATCTATCTATCTATCTATCTATCTATCTATCTATCCCTCTATCTATCTATCTATCTATCTATCCCTCTATCTATCTATCTATCTATCCCTCTATCTATCTATCTATCTATCTATCTCAAATGGTCACTGTAATAGATTGCTTCTATTGTGCTGTATATGAGAAAGGGTTGCATACAAAATACAGATATACTGTAAGTTACAGTAGACAACTCAAAGAAAAAAATGGGTTTATCTCAGCTCACCAGTCCTATTAGAAGAGTAGCCGACATGGATTCAGTGAGACTCCAGCACAAGTAATATAAGGAAAATTCTCCAGCGTCCGCTCTTCTAAAATCAATTTTATTCCAAAATTCTTTTAAAAAGACAATCACTGGTGCATGAAGGATAAAAACAAATTCATGACACAATCATCCCCGGGATGCCTGAAGTCTGTGTACACACAGACATGTTTCGGACACGCGTCCTTCCTCGATGTGTGTAACTAAACAACTAATCCAAGGCATTTTATAATCTAATTGCAACACCTACACCTGCACCAGGAACGAAGGCAGGGAATCGATTCCACCCACCACAAACTGCCACTGACACATAGGAATAAAATTTTACTCTTATCACCCCTCCGGTATTGTCAGACAATTAATATCATAGTCAATTATAAAAATGATTCACATCATGTCTGATATTCATACCATTGGGTGATCTTGTATTAAGCAAATGAATCCACCATGTCTCTCGGCCCAACAATAGTCTCCTGAGATCTCCCCCTCTCCTCGGGGGGTTCATTCTTTCTATACCTTGAATGGAACAGTAGGTAAGATCACCCTGATGTACCTCCGAAAAATGTTTCGAAGCCGCTGAACATTTAAAGTTTAATTTATTCCTAGCGTCAGACAAATGTCTGCGGATTCGAATTTTTAACACACCCGACGTGGATCCCACATACTGAACCCGACAGATCAAATAAACAACATTCGTACTATTGCAATTGATGTAACGAGTAATGGGATATATTTTAGATGTAACAAATGAAATCAAATTTTTTTTGTAGAACATGTAGAAATGTTATGACCGCATCGATAAAAGCCTTTAGTTTGTAACCAATTCTCCTTTTTTGCATTATAATCAGATGAAAAATAAGAAGGTGACAGACTATTTTTTAGGGTAAAAGCCTTACGAGCTATATATCTAATTCGATCCTGTAATACATTTTTAGTGCTTCTGAATCATATAGAACGGGGATATATTTGTTTATGATGTTTTTAATATCGTTAAATTGGGGACTATAAGTGGTAACAAATGAAATCGTTTTATTTTTGTCATTATAACAATTATTCTCCTTACTTCCCCTCCCCTTCGGTTTTTCTTTTAATAAATCCTCTCTATTTTTCTGTTCCACAACTCTACAGTAGACAACTGGTACAGAGGGAAGAGGGCCTTGCCTTTGTGGGCTTACAGTCCATGGGATAATTAGGAGGAAATAGTAGGTGTGGTGGGGGGTCGAAGCAACTCCATTGGTGGTGAGGCAGAAGCTCTGGCAGTGGTGAGGAGGCAACAGAGTCATTGCAGGCTGTAGGCATTTTTGAAGACATGGGTTTTCAAGTTCCATTTGAAGCTTGCAAGTGTAGCAGATAATGTGACGTGTTGAGGATGGGGAGAAGTCTTGGAGGCGGTTGGATGAGGAATGGATAAGTGTGGAGGAGAGAAGGAGGTCTTGGGAGCAACAGAGATTAAGTGTTGGAGTATTACAGGAGATTAGTTTGGAGATATATATTAGAGGAGACAAATTATGGATGGCTTTGTAGGTCAGTGTTAGTAGTTTGAATTGAATATGGTGGGGAATTTGGAGCCAAAGAAGGCATTTGGATAGGGGAGTAGCGAGTAGAGATGAGCGTACTGGTCGTGGTTCGGCTCGAGTTCGGTTCGCCGAACGGAGCTCCCGTTCGAGTTCGGTTCGACGAACGGAACTCGAACTGCATAGGAAACAATGGCAGGCAATCACAAACACATAAAAACACCTAGAAAACACCCTCAAAGGTATCCAAAAGGTGAAAAACAACTCACAACACAACACAAACACATGGGAAAGTGACAAGAACAAATTCTCATGCGAAAACAAAAGAGCGTAACGAGGAAAAAGAGGACGAGACACAGATATAGGCATGGCACGCCCTTCTAAAATCATGTAAAACACCGCAAGGTGACTCCAAGCGGAGTCTCCCTTTTTTCAAAAAATTGGGCCCCACACACACCCACCCATTCAGTGGCAGCACTTGTGCCCTAGTTGTACACTTTACAGCTGGATTTGCATCAAGCACAATCAAAAATACGCCATTCTTAACCGTCCCCAGGATGACACCGGGGTAGGTAGCAAAGTCTTTGCTGAACCATGACTTGTTCATCTTGGCTCCTTTTAAAAAACACAGCAAGCAAGGGTTACTCCAAGCGGAGTCTCCCTTTTTTCCAAAAATTGTGCCCCACACACACCCACCCATTCAGTGGCAGCACTTGTGCCCTAGTTGTACACTTCACAGCTAGATTTGCATCAAGCACAATCAAAAATACGCCATTCTTAACCGTCCCCAGGATGACACTGGGGTAGGTAGATAAAGTCTTTCCTGATCCCAGCTCTGTTCATCTTGGATCATTTTTAAAAACAATGTAAGTAAGGGTTACTCCAAGCGGAGTCTCCCTTTTTTTAAAAAATTGGGCCACACAGACACCCCATCAGTGGCAGCACTTGTGCCCTAGTTGCAAACAGGATGTTTTGATTTGCATCAAGCACATTCCAAATCCACAAGCATTTACTCTCCCCAGGATGACACAGGGGTAGTAAATTCCTGGTGGAACCATGACTTGTTCATTTTGATGAACGTTAGTCTGTCCACATTGTCACTGGACAGACGCGTGCGCTTATCTGTCAGCACACACCCAGCAGCACCGAAGACACGTTCAGAGACAACGCTGGCAGCTGGACACGACAAAATCTCCAAGGTGTAAGTGGAGAGCTCTGGCCATTTTTCAAGATTTGAAGCCCAAAATGAGCAAGGCTCCATTTGCAAAGTCATGGCATCGATGTTCATTTGGAGATACTCCTGTATCATCCTCTCCAGCCGTTGACTATGTGTCAGACTTGTTGTCTCTGGTGGCCTTGCAAAGGAGGGTCTAAAAAAATTATGAAAAGATTCAATAAAATTGCTGTTACCAGCACCAGATACGGTGCTACTGGTACGGGTAGACTGTTGAAGATGACGAGACCGTCCCATGTTTGTCAAGTTACAACTGGGAGAATCACTCCCTGCACCTGCACGGTTGTTTCGTGGAAAAGCTGAGCTAAGATCGAGTAACAGCTTCTGCTGATACTCCTGCATACGTGCGTCCCTTTCTATGGCTGGAATTATGTCACAAAATTTGGACTTGTACCGGGGATCTAATAGTGTGGCAACCCAGTAGTCATCATCACTTCTAATTTTGACAATACGAGGGTCATGTTGGAGGTAGTGCAGCAAGAAAGCACTCATGTGTCTTGCACAGCCATGCGGACCAAGTCCACGCTGTGTTTGTGGCATAGAGGTGCAAACCGTTCTTTCTTCCTCTGACATCTCCCCCCAACCTCTTTCAACAGAAATTTGACCAAGGTCTCCCTCATCCGCTGAGTCTTCCATGTCCATGGACAGTTCGTCTTCCATTTCTTCATGTTCTCCTGCACCTTCCTCAACATTTCGCCTGCTACCATGCGCCCTTGTTGATCCCTGTCCCCCATGGTCCCATGCCTGCCGCATTGGTGATGATGAACGTCTGGACCTTGGAGATGTTGTTATGTCTTGCGCATATGAATCCTCCTTTAGTTCCTCCCCTTCCTGTTGTCCCACCCCCTGACTCCGAATAGTGTTTAGCGTGTGCTCCAGCATGTAAATGACTGGAATTGTCATGCTGATAATGGCATTGTCAGCGCTAAACATATTCGTCGCCATGTCAAAACTGTGCAGAAGGGTGCATAGGTCCTTGATCTGAGACCACTCCATCAGGGTGATCTGCCCCACCTCTGCATCTCGTTGGCCCAGGCTATACGTCATGACGTATTGCACCAGGGCTCGGCGGTGCTGCCACAGTCGCTGTAACATGTGGAGAGTCGAATTCCAGCGTGTCGCCACATCACATTTCAGGCGATGAACCGGCAGGCCGAAAGACTTCTGGAGCGATGCAAGTCGCTCAGCTGCGGCGCTTGAACGGCGGAAGTGAGCAGACAGTTTTCGTGCCCTGGTCAGAAGGCCATCTAGGCCGGGATAGTGTGTTAAAAATTGCTGGACAACAAGGTTCAACACGTGAGCCATACAAGTTCCGTGTGTCACCTTGCCCAGGCGAAGGGCCGCACCCAGGTTTGCAGCATTGTCGCACACGGCCTTACCAGGCTGCAGGTTGAGTGGAGACAACCATTTATTAAACTCGGACCGCAGAGCTGACCACAACTCCTCAGCTGTGTGACTCTTATTCCCAAGACATGTCAAGCTAATGACCGCCTGATGACGTTGCGCTCTGCTGCCAGCATAGTAATGAGGGGTGCATGCTTCCTTCTGCGCAGTGAGAACGCTGGTGGCCTGACCAGGCAGGCTTGGGGCGGAGATGGAGGACACAGATGAGGTGGAGGAGGCAGAAGCTTGGACAGACAGAGGATTGACACACAAGTCGTGGGGACAGCAAGACTTGTGCAGCAGACCCTTCACCATCTATCACCATAGTTACCCAGTGCCCAGTCAGTGCCCAGTCAGCGACATGTAACGTCCCTGTCCATGCTTACTGGTCCAAGTATCGGTGGTAAAATGCACCCGTTCACACACAGAGTTTCTCAAGGAAGCGGTGATGTTGTGTGCGACATGCTGGTGTAGCGCGGGCACACCTTTCTTAGAGAAGTAGTGGCAACTGGGCATCTGGTACTGGGGCACAGCGACAGACATAAGGTCTCTAAAATCCTGTGTGTCTACTAGGCGGAAAGGCAGAATTTCGGTAGCCAAGAGCTTACAGAGGGATAAAGTCAACCTCTTAGCTTTGTCATGGGTCGCAGGAAATGGCCTTTTATTTGTCCACATCTGAGGGACAGAGATCTGGCTGCTGTGTGTAGACGGTGTTGAGTAGGGTGTCCCTGGAAAAATGCAGGTTTGTGAGGAAAGTGCAGGTGGAGACATGATGTTGCCTTCATCCAACGTTGGTGCTATCGATGTCTGAGAGAGTTGTACACACGCACTTGTTTCCCCTTCCAAACCAACTGACGACCTACCAAGCAAACTGCCTGTTGCGGTTACAGTGGTGGAAATTGTGCGTGGAAAACCAGGTGTGACAGCTGTCCCCACAGTACTAGAAGATGAAGAGCGCGCGGATGCACTGGAAGGGGCAGGCCGTGGATGGTTCGCTCCGCTAGGCCGCATTGCAGCATGGTGAGCTTCCCACTGGGACCTATGATATTTATTCATGTGACGATTCATGGAAGAAGTTGTCAAACTGCTGAGGTTTTGCCCTCTACTAACAGAATCACGACAAATTTTACACATCACATAATTTGGGCGATCTTTTTCTATGTCAAAAAAGGACCAGGCTAGGCAAGGCTTAGAGGGCATGCGACCTGCTGAGCCCCCCCGACTAGTGCTCAGAGGCAGAGTGGTGGCTGATGATGCAGTTGTAGACGTGCTACCAGTGCTCCGACTCTGTCCAGGAAGTCGCAAGGTAACTTCGTCGTCGGTTGCATCCTCCTCCACCGCCTCTGTTGACCTCCTCGAGTGCCTGACTGTGGGTTGACAGTAGGTGGGATCTAGAACTTCCTCATCAATTGTTGTGTTTGCACTTCCCTCACCCTCAGACCGAGCCTCTTCTTGTCCTGACCGAATATTTAAGTTGTCATCCCAATCTGGTATCTGCGTCTCATCGTCATCAGTATGTTCCTCATTGTCTATAACCACAGGTGTTACAGTTTGTGACAAAGGGTCAACATTATGCTCAGAAACTTGGTCCTCACGGCCTGAATCAGAGTCACAAAGGTTCTGGGCATCACTGCAGACCATTTCCTGGTCTCTACTCACTGTAACTTGGGAGCAGACCTCTGATTCCCAGGCTATAGTGTGACTGAACAGCTCTGCAGACTCAGCCATCTCAGTTCCACCATACTGTGCAGGGCTGATGGAGACTTCAGAGCTGGGAGAAAGCAAGTTTGATTGGGATGACAACTCAGAGGACTGGTGTTTTTTGGATGCGGTAGTTGAGGTGGCTGAGAGGGCACTTGTTGGACCACTTGAGATCCATTCAAGCATTTTCCTTTTTTGGCCATCATCTACCTTTGTTCCTGTTGTTCGTGTCCGTAAAAAAGGGAGCACATCGGATTGTCCACGGTAAGTAGTAGACATCTTACTTTTGCTGGTAGATGGTCTATCTTCAGCAGATGTTAATGGAGCTTTGCCACCTTCCCCACGGACAAACCCTTTTTTTTCCTTTTCCAACACGCCCCTTTCCACCAGTGTCGCGGGCGGGGAGGAGGGTGTCAGCACACCGCGCTCACCCCTTCTGCTCGGGTCCGGCAGCTGCTCCTGGTGGCTCGAGCTGTAGGCCGGATCCCGGGGTTTCTCGAGCGACACTCCTCGCCCGTGAGTGAAAGGGGGGTGTTTGTTGGGTGTGGGGGTTGTTATAGTTCGTGACGCCACCCACGGTTGTGGTGATTGCACCACCGCTGCTCAGTGTGGGGGTCCCGGGGATGGTGATGCGGAGCAGCCAGGTGTTGTGTTGCCCCTCCGTGGGTAGGGGTTGGTGATCCCGGGGCCCAGTGAAGAGATGTAAAGTGTAGGGCCTGGAGGGCGCAGGGACGCGGGGCAGCGCTGTGCCTTGCGGCACTGTGGTACTCACTCAACCTGAGACTTGGACACAGTTTGTACGGTAAACCAAACGGCTGGTAGGACGGTCCCACAGACGGCTGCACCTGCACTCCCGGTAGGTGACGGTGATGTCTCTCTTCCTTGCACCTGTGTTGACTGATGGTAGCGGTGGATTCCCTCCGGTTACCCGCTCCCCGACTGCAATCTGGGCCGGAGGAGCTCTACACTTTGCCCGCAGGCGCTGGCCCTGGGGAAACTGGTGCCCTGGCGGTGGCGGTGTCTCCCCTGTAATGGTCGGGCTGTTGCCGTCAATCGGGACTTGGTTGCTGGGGGATCTACGTCCCCTTCACTGACGGATTCGGCAAATTTGGCGACTCCTAGCCTTGCCGGGGTCCGAGAGGCCCCTGCCCTGGTGCTGACTGTCCTTCGGAACACTGCTCCAGACCACCGGGCACACAGCCAACGGGGTCCTTCCAGGAACTTCCAAACGGTCCCCCTCCGGACAGTCCCCGCCGTCGCTGACCTTGCTGTTCTAGCCCTACACAAAGCTGGGCTCTCAGGCTTGGCACACTCTCTGCTCTGTCACCACTTCTTGCTTTCCTCCTTTACTCCTTTTCTTTCCTCCACTTTCACTTCTCTGTTTACTCTAGCCCTTCACTGGACTTCACTCTTCCCCTGCTCGGGGCTATCTGCCTGGTAACTTCCTGCCTCCAGAGCTGTGAGCTCCTTGGTGGGCGGAGCCAACCGCCTGGCCCACCCCCTGGTGTGCATCAACAGACTCCTGGAGGAAGGCAACAAGGATTTCTGGTTAGCAGATGTGCCTACCTGGAGTGTGGGGTGTGGTGGTGTTGTGACCTGTGTCCCCTGGCTTGCCCAGGGCGACACATTCCCCCTTAGCAAAATGCAGACCGTCCGCGGGCTGCCGTCCTACACCGG
This sequence comes from Anomaloglossus baeobatrachus, assembly GCF_048569485.1. NCBI lineage: Eukaryota > Metazoa > Chordata > Amphibia > Anura > Aromobatidae > Anomaloglossus > Anomaloglossus baeobatrachus. Next base: position 655,006,208 of record NC_134355.1, read on the forward strand.
TTTTATTTTTCTGTAAAAAGGGGATAACAGGGTTAAACAAACATGCATAACATTTTTAATAACTTCTTCCCAAGACGGGAGGCACATTTTCTTTTAACGTTTCAACGGTATACGGTTACGGTTTCCGCTCTCTCCCACCCAAGTAACCTGGCCCTGATGCTGCCCCTAAAACCCAGGCAGCACCCCTTGACCCACAGTCCAGCACACGGTACCCGAGCGGGATCTGTCCTTCCCTCCAGAGGGTAGCCACCGGTTCCTTTGGTGGCTGGGCCCCGGCCTGCTCTGCTCAGGGCCCTCCCTCCAACCTGCCTCTCCGGAGGCGGCACTGCGGAAACGGTAACGGTACCCAACATATTTACAAGCCACTAACGTTTGTGGTTGCCCTGCAGAGTTCACGGGCTTGTCCATGGCTAGTTCCCATGCATAAACTTTTAACGGTCCCCACGGGGACAACGGTGCCGGCTCCAGCCGGTGGCAAATCAACAAACAAATCAGGTTACTTCTTCGGTGTGATCATTTTCATTATTGGCAAAACTTTCAAACTTTCAACTTTTTCAAACAGACACACAACACTCTTTTACATTTGCGGACCCCTCTTACTCATAGAACGGTCTCCCTGTACCTAAGTGGGGGTCTACCTAGGTTGGAACGGGTGGACCTTCGGGGCCCGGTGTCAGTGGTGCTAGACAGTGGGGTAGAGGGAACAATCGGTTCCTCCTCCCTGCTATAGTGTGGAGCAGGCGGAGGTGCAGGGGGGCTGGGTACAGGTTCATCCCTGGGCACTGGCACTGGTTCTGGCTCACGGTTAACCGCTTCCACTACTTCTTTATCCACGGGTTGTGGGAACAGTATCACTGGAAGTATCACCGCGCCGTTCTGTGTAGGCCAGTTTGCTGGGAAGTCACCCATCACAGTGTGGATTACCTCTGCTGCCTTTTCCACTGGTGGAGGAACCGGTACTTCAGCCTCTGCCTTCAACGCTGGGGGGCATTTTTTTAGATGGTCCCGAGAAACTGTGGCCAGGGTGCCCCCTTGGTCACGACTGATCTGGTAGGTCTTCCCATTGTCTCACTCGGTGGGTTGTACAACGTAAGGGACTTGCTCCCACTGGTCATCCAGTTTATGGGCTTTTCTCTTCCATTTCAGCACCACATCTCCTGGCTGGAAAGGACCTGCGGGCGCCTTCTGGTTGAACCGGTGCTCTTGCTGTTCTCGACTTCGACTGAGGTTTTTCTCCACATACTCCTGGATTTGCTGGTACTGGGCCCTCCTCCGACTTTCCCACTCTGCCGTTGAAGGGAGTGCTTCCGGAGCCTCCAACCCCATCTCCAGATCCACCGGCAGGCGGCCAGGCCGAGCCCTCATCAGATACGCTGGGGTGCACTTTGTCGAGCTGGACGGGATATTATTGTACATGTCGACCAAGTCGGGTAACTTTTCCGGCCACATGTTCCGTTCTTCCAGCGGTAGCGTCTTGAGGAGCCCCAGGACCAAGTGGTTCATTTTCTCGCACATGCCGTTGGTTTGGGCGTGGTACGGAGTGGTCCGGATCTTCTTGCAGCCGTACAACTGGCAGAATTCGTGAAACACTTCTGCTTCAAAAGCCGGGCCTTGGTCAGTCAGCACCTTCTCGGGGTACCCATGGGGTCGGCAAAAATAGGCCTGGAACGCTCGAGCAGCGGTTCGACCAGTCAAGTCCTTAACGGGGACTACCACCATAAATCTTGAGTAGTGGTCTACCATGGTCAATGCGTAGGTGTACCCACTTCGGCTAGGGGTGAGTTTGACATGGTCCAGGGCGACCAGCTCCAGCGGCTGATGGGTGACGATGGGATGTAACGGTGCCCTCTGGCTAGTCTCGTCCTTTCTCCTCAGTGTACAAGGACCGCACTCTCGGCACCAGGCTTCCACCGATTCACGCATCCCACTCCAATAGAACCGCTCCCTCAACAACATCTCCAGCTTCTTCCACCCGAAGTGGCCAGCACCATCATGGTATGCCCGCAGGACAGTAGCAACCTCAGCTTGAGGAACGATCAACTGGCATATCTTCTCATGGGTCTTTGGGTTGATCAGCTCACGGTACAGCCTCCCTTGGTGTAGGTAGAGCCGTTTTCGTTCTTTCCACAAGCGTTGGGCTTCGGCTGGAGCGGCCGGGTCTATTCCCATAGCACCTTGTTCCACCAGGGTCTTGACAAGGCGGACAGCCGGCGCTTGGTCCTGGGCGTCCTGCCACTCTTGACTGGGCCGCGGGTCCAGATCCACCCGTTGCTGACATACTTGTACCCTCTCAGTAGGCGGCTGGTGGAACGCAGGCAACTCAATCTCCTCGAGGTCGTCATCCTCGCACCCCTCTTCTGACAAATGGGGCATCCGGGAGAGTGCATCTGCATTGATGTTGACACGACCAGCTCGGTAGTTTATGGTGAAATCATAGTTGGCTAACCGGGCTACCCACCGCTGCTCCAGCGCGCCCAACTTGGCCGTGTTCAGGTGAGTCAGTGGGTTGTTGTCCGTGAATGCGGTAAATTTTGCTGCCGCCAAATAGTGCCGAAACCTCTCCGTGATAGCCCACACCAACGCCAGTAGCTCAAGCTTGAAAGAGCTATAGTTCTCAGGGTTCCTTTCGGTCGGCCGGAGTTTTCGGCTGGCGTAGGCAATCACCTTCTCCTTTCCATCCTGGACCTGGGATAGGACCGCTCCTAGCCCCACGTTACTGGCATCCGTGTGGAGGATGAATGGGCGCCCATAATCAGGGTACGCCAGGACCTCTTCTCCGGTCAGGGCCGCCTTCAACTGGCAAAAGGACTCCTCATGCTTGTCTTCCCACGACAGTGGGGCTCCAATGGGTCTTCCACCTTTGGTCTGTCCCACGAGGAGATCTTGCATGGGGGCAGCCATTTTCGTGTACCCCTTTATAAAGCGCCGATAGTACCCCACCAGACCCAGAAACTGCCTTACTTCCCTCACTGTAGTGGGCCTCGGCCAGCTTTGGATGGCAGTGATCTTCTCAGGGTCGGGGGCAACACCATCTGCACTCACCACATGCCCTAGATATTGCACCCGGGGTTTCAGCAGGTGGCATTTTGAGGGCTTCAACTTCATCCCGTACTTGGCAAGGGACGCGAACACCTCGGCCAGGTGCTCCAGATGGGCTTCATACGTCTGGGAATAAACAATCACATCATCCAAATACAGCAGGACGGTCTCGAAGTTTAAATGTCCCAGACAGCACTCCATCAGCCGTTGGAAGGTCCCGGGGGCATTGCACAGCCCAAACGGCATGCTATTGAATTCGCAGAGCCCCATCGGGGTGGTGAAGGCGGTCTTCTCCCGGTCCTCTGGGGCCACGGCCACTTGCCAGTATCCGCTGGTGAGGTCAAGGGTCGAGAAGTAGTTTGCGGTTCTTAGTGCAGCCAAAGATTCTTCGATACGAGGCAATGGATAGGCATCTTTATGGGTTATCTGGTTGATCTTCCGGTAGTCCACACACATCCGCATGGTACCATCCTTCTTCTTGACCAGTACCAACGGAGCGGCCCAGGGACTACAACTGTCCCGAATAACCCCTGCCTCCTTCATATTCTTCAACATATCTTTGGCACACTGGTAATGTGCAGGGGGAATAGGTCTATACCTTTCTTTGATAGGGGGATGTTCCCCCGTGGGAATGTGGTGTTGGACCCCCTTGATCTGCCCAAAGTCTAGGGGGTGCTTACTGAAAACCTGTTCGTACTCCTGCACCACCCTGTGTACCCCTGCCCTGTGATGTGTAGGGGTATCATCAGTGCCTACATGTAGCTGTTGGTGCCACTCCTTTGTGTCCCCCTGGGGTGGGGAAGTGCTGTTGGTAGGTGGGAGTGTGGATGGACTGGCTCCCTGGATAGTGTGAGGGTCCAGGGTGAGCAGCTTGGCAATGGTGGCATACCGGGGGAGCCTGACTTCTTCCTCCCCACAGTTCAACACTCTCACAGGCACTCTCCCTTTCTTCACATCTACCACCCCTCGGGCGGCTACTACAGTGGGCCAGTGCTCGGAAGGCATGGGCTCCATCATCGCAGGGTAGTCACGCCCCTGAGGCCCTACTGCTGCCCTACACCAAATCATCATCTCACTCCTAGGGGGCACAGTCAATGGAGCAACGTCCATCACTCTCACTCCACCAATCTCCCCTCCGGTTGAGCTTACATGCTGGCGGTACATCAGGGCGCGAATCTCGCGCTGCACAGCCCTCTGCCGGCTCCCCGCCGCCGTGGCGGCTAGCTGTTGCAATAGGTTCAACACATCAGCCATGCAGTGTTCCGTCACATTGGTTCCCAGCACTATTTTCGGGTTATGATCACTAGGTTCATTCATGATCACAATCATACCCTGGTGTTGCAGTTCAGCTTGCCCCACTGTCATAGCCACCTGTTTATACCCCACCTGGGTCAATGGAAGTCCATTAGCGGCAATCAAATTTATACTATTGTCTGGTGGCGCCAGCTCGTCTGTGGCCCAATATTGCTGATACAACGTGTATGGTATGGTAGTTACCTGCGATCCAGTGTCCAAGAGAGCCATCACTGGTATGCCGTCCACAGCCACGGGGATGATAGGGCGGGCCCCGACATATCGGTCTCGCCAGTCCGGGGGGCCACGGTGTTCTACTCCTGAGGATTGGCCCGGGGCCCCAGGGGTTGCTCGTTTAACGGGCACTGTCGGTAATAATGGCCCGGTTTACGGCAATTGTAGCAGATTGGAGGTCTGCTCCGCGGGTTGTTAGCGCTTCTCCGCTGCATCCAGGGAACATCTTCGGGACTGTCAGCAAGCTGTATCTGCGCCGGAGGCTGAGATCTGGTCAGAGGTTGTAGCGTAGCAAGGATCTTGGCAAGGTCTCCGTTCATGCGACGGACCTGGGCTGCCAGTTCTTCCACTGTGCTGCTCGGGGCTGCAGGTATTAAGGAGGTTGGTTTGGCTGAGGCCGCCACAACGGGAGCTGTCTCGGCGGGCCACGGGACGGGTTCCAGAACTTCAGCAGCTGGGGGCTGTAGTGCTTTGATAGCCCGCTCTTTTAACACAGCAAAGTCCACATCAGGGTGTTCCAGGGCCCACAGCCGGAGTTGTTTACGATCCTCAGGGGACCTCATCCCCTGCGCAAATTGCTCCACTAACATCTTGTTGCTATCCGCCTCATTAATAGAGTTCACCCGCTTCAGCGTGCGGAGGGCGGTCTGCAGACGTAGAGCATAGTCCCGAATGCTATCCCCAGCTCGTTGCCGGCACTGGTAAAACTGCATCCTCAGCTCAGCTTCGGTCCGGGTCTCGAAGGCAGTCTGTAGCTTCTCGAAGATGGTGGCTACAGAGAGCCGGTCCCCCTCGGCCCAGGTCTCCGCTTCCTGCTCCGCCGCACCGGTTAACTGGCCTAGCACTATCGCTGCACGTTGCTTATCAGTCAGGGGGTACAGCTCTAGCAACGGGTTAAGCTTTTTCCGGAAGGCCTGTAGGGCATCCGGTTTCCCGTCATACTGCGGTAGCCAGGCAGCTCCGGGCGCATAGGGCAAGGAAAACGGCATGACCTGAGCAAGCGCGGGGGCCGCGGCACCTCCCGCCAGTACGGCCGGGACCTGGGCAGGCCCATTCCCATCCGCGGGTGCCGCTGCGGCTGCGACCACCGCTCCTCCAGCGGCTCCGTCGGGCGCAGACATCTTGTTTCCGTCCCCCTTAGCTCTTTCCGGCCCCTCCTCTCTCGGGGCGGGGTTTCGACCTTCGCGCCTCTACTGCTCGAGAAGACGCTCGAGCGGGAACTTTTCGCGCCAAAGATGGCGGCTTCTGAAATTTTTCTGCCGGATACCTCCGGCGGTAACAAGGCGCACCTCTACCAGACGGCAGAGCGGTAAGATCCTGTTCGTGACGCCAAGTTGTCGCGGGCGGGGAGGAGGGTGTCAGCACACCGCGCTCACCCCTTCTGCTCGGGTCCGGCAGCTGCTCCTGGTGGCTCGAGCTGTAGGCCGGATCCCGGGGTTTCTCGAGCGACACTCCTCGCCCGTGAGTGAAAGGGGGGTGTTTGTTGGGTGTGGGGGTTGTTATAGTTCGTGACGCCACCCACGGTTGTGGTGATTGCACCACCGCTGCTCAGTGTGGGGGTCCCGGGGATGGTGATGCGGAGCAGCCAGGTGTTGTGTTGCCCCTCCGTGGGTAGGGGTTGGTGATCCCGGGGCCCAGTGAAGAGATGTAAAGTGTAGGGCCTGGAGGGCGCAGGGACGCGGGGCAGCGCTGTGCCTTGCGGCACTGTGGTACTCACTCAGCCTGAGACTTGGACACAGTTTGTACGGTAAACCAAACGGCTGGTAGGACGGTCCCACAGACGGCTGCACCTGCACTCCCGGTAGGTGACGGTGATGTCTCTCTTCCTTGCACCTGTGTTGACTGATGGTAGCGGTGGATTCCCTCCGGTTACCCGCTCCCCGACTGCAATCTGGGCCGGAGGAGCTCTACACTTTGCCCGCAGGCGCTGGCCCTGGGGAAACTGGTGCCCTGGCGGTGGCGGTGTCTCCCCTGTAATGGTCGGGCTGTTGCCGTCAATCGGGACTTGGTTGCTGGGGGATCTACGTCCCCTTCACTGACGGATTCGGCAAATTTGGCGACTCCTAGCCTTGCCGGGGTCCGAGAGGCCCCTGCCCTGGTGCTGACTGTCCTTCGGAACACTGCTCCAGACCACCGGGCACACAGCCAACGGGGTCCTTCCAGGAACTTCCAAACGGTCCCCCTCCGGACAGTCACCGCCGTCGCTGACCTTGCTGTTCTAGCCCTACACAAAGCTGGGCTCTCAGGCTTGGCACACTCTCTGCTCTGTCACCACTTCTTGCTTTCCTCCTTTACTCCTTTTCTTTCCTCCACTTTCACTTCTCTGTTTACTCTAGCCCTTCACTGGACTTCACTCTTCCCCTGCCCGGGGCTATCTGCCTGGTAACTTCCTGCCTCCAGAGCTGTGAGCTCCTTGATGGGCGGAGCCAACCGCCTGGCCCACCCCCTGGTGTGCATCAACAGACTCCTGGAGGAAGGCAACAAGGATTTCTGGTTAGCAGATGTGCCTACCTGGAGTGTGGGGTGTGGTGGTGTTGTGACCTGTGTCCCCTGGCTTGCCCAGGGCGACACACCAGCATCTGTCATTTTGCCACTCATGTTGATTGCGACAAGATTGTGCACTTAAAATGTGGTAGTAAAAATTGAGAGGTGGTGTAGATTGCAGCGGTGGTCTAGCTTTATTGACAGCAGAATAAACAACAATAACTATCCCTGACAATGCAACTACGGCCCTTAAACTGGCAGCACAGTTTGCTAGTATAATAGCTTAGTAACAATGAGTTTGAGTGTGCAATGCAGAGGTGCTGCAAATATCTTTGCACTAGTGGGACAATACAGAAGTCCAACAGCCACGTTTAGGATGCCACTAGGTACACTGAGTGTTTGCTAGTATAATGGCTTAGTAACAATGAGTTTGAGTGTGCAATGCAGGCAGACGTGCTGCAAATATCTTTGCACTAGTGGGACTATACAGAAGTCCAACAGCCACGTTTAGGATGCCACTAAGTTCACTCAGTGTTTGCTAGTATAATGGCTTAGTAACAATGAGTTTGAGTGTGCAATGCAGGCAGATGTGCTGCAAATATCTTTGCACTAGTGGGACTATACAGAAGTCCAATAGCCACGTTTAGGATGCCACTAAGTTCACTCAGTGTTTGCTAGTATAATGGCTTAGTAACAATGAGTTTGAGTGTGCAATGCAGGCAGACGTGCTGCAAATATCTTTGCACTAGTGGGACAATACAGAAGTCCAACAGCCACGTTTAGGATGCCACTAGGTACACTCAGTGTTTGCTAGTATAATGGCTTAGCAACAATGAGTTTGAGTGTGTAAAGGGCAGGAGGGTACAGTGGCAGGGTTGTGGGTCTCTGGGTAGAGGAAAGGAAGCCTGCCTTTCTATCCCTCCTAATGGGGAAATGCAGCGAGGAAATCCCTGACCTTAGCTACACAGACGCTGTCATCTTGTGTAGCTGTTAAACTCTGTTTTAAACTCTGTCACCTATGGCTCTGACCCTTAAAAGGACTGATGGAAAGTGCTATCCCTATGCTGTACAGCGCTGTGTATGGAGCGTACACAGCAGTATCAGCGATAGGAGCTGCGCCAGTGATGTCTGACACCAAGGACGCAGAAGAGATAATGGCGTGCTGGTGGAAAATGTCCGGTTTTATAATGCAGGGACATGTGACATGGACATCCTATCACACATGCCGTTGCTTCTCTGGCTAAAAGTCCACTTAGCTGTGTGTGTGTCTGGGATTGGCTGACATGCTGGCCCGTCCCACTACACGCGCGTGCTTAGGGAAGGAAGACAAGGGGAAAAAAAAAAATGGTGATCGCCATTATCCATACAGCAGTGATCTGAATGCGCTGTTCCCGTACACTATACGCTGAAATATCATAATAGTGTGAGTCACAGAGTGACTTACACTGTTACAGCGGAAAGCCAGCTAGGAATTAGCTGTATTTTTTGCTGCTAGAACCGTTCTCGGACGTATCTAGAACTATCGAGCTTTAGCAAAAAGCTCAAGTTCTAGTTCGATCTAGAACAGCCCCCAAAATCACTCGAGCCGCGAACTGGAGAAACACAAACCACGAACCGCGCTCAACTCTAGTAGCGAGTAGAGATGAGCAAACCTCCCAAGGTTTGGTTCGCCGAGCCCACCCGAACATATGCTACGTTCACCGAATCATTTGCCGTACCAAACCAGAACCCTATTGAAAGTTTCCGAACCTCATTAAATTCAATGGAAGGCCAAATGTAAGGCAAAGAAAGCACCTTTAGGGGGACCAAAAAGCTTCCAAAACAGCAAAAATATGTTTTACAGTGCAGCACCACTGTTTTGGCATAGCCATTAGCTTCCTAGGCTATTGACAGAAGAAATATATATGTGGATAAGAATCAGGTGTAGGGCTGGTGCTCCTATACCCCTGCCAGTACAGACAAGACACAACTTGGAGACCCATCTTGTAGTCTCGACATTCAAAATCTTTTCAGGCAGACAGCTGTACAGTAACATCTATTGCCCCCCTCCCCATAGGGCCTTAAATGAGCAGGGAGGTATGATTATTGTTATTATTATTATTATTTATTATTATAGCGCCATTTATTCCATGGCGCTTTACAAGTGAAAGAGGGTATACGCAGGGCCGGATTAAGGTTGGTGGGGGCCCCTGGGCAGAAAATCTAGTGGGGGCCCCATAACGTTAACATTTTTAGCCATAAACAGTAGAGCGCGAACCGTAGCATTTAGATATAAATCCAATGAACATTTATCTTATCCTGTTCTGCCACATTCAGATTTACAGTACTTCAATACAGACACAGTCCAGGATCACTCACATCCGTCACTTATACACAGATAGTAGAGTTAGGCTATGTGCGCACGTTGCGTTTGTCTCTGCAGAAATTTCTGCAGCAATTTGAACAGCACACATGCGCTTCAAATCGCTACAGAAAGAGTCCGTAATGAAAAGCCAATTTCATGCGCTCTGAGTGCAGCCCCTCCCATAGACAGAGCAGGGGCTGCATCCAAAGCACATGAAAGAAGTGACATGTCACTTCTTAGAGCGCAGCGCTTCAGGCAGCAGCCGAATCGCTGCGCTCTAATACACCACGTGCACACGGCTCCTGCATAATCTTCATAGATTGTGCTGGGGACGCAGGACGCATGCAGTTACGCTGAGGTGCAGATCGCAGCGTAACTGCATGCAAATACGCAACGTGCGCACATAGCCTTACTCACATACTTTTTATTGATCCCAATGTTAAGGCAGCCAGGGCCGGCTCCAGGTGTTTGTGGCCTCCGGGTGAAAGAGTCTCAGTGGACCCCATCCACACACAGACACGCACATACACACACAGACACGCACATACACACACAGACACGCATATACACACACAGACACGCACATACACATACAGGCATACGTGTATATATACATATTTGAAGACAAATTCAGAAAAATACATATAAACAGACAAATATATGCACAGTCATATACACTGACATACATGCAGACACAGACGCATTAGGGCTCGTGCGCATGTTGCGTAATTCCATGCATTTACACTGCGTATAGCACTGCAGTGTAAATGCATGCGTCCTGCGTCCCCTATACAGTCTATGTAGATTGTGCATGATACGTGCGCACGTTGCTTTTATGAACGCAGCGATTTGGGTGCTAAAATGTTGACCCAAATCTGTGAGTTCATAAAATGAGCATGTCAATTATTCCGTGCACTATGGATGCAGCTCCCACTCTGTCTATGGTGGGGGAAGCAGCCAGAGCGCATGAAATCGGCATTTTTTGTAAAGAAAAACTGCATCCATTATGCAGTGTTTCTGCAGCGATTTGACGCGCACATGTGCTGTCAAATCGCTGCAGAATATTCAGCAGTTACGTGTGCATGAGCCTTTACAGGTATTAATATGGGGAAATCGCCAGCAGCCTGACTCACCTCTCCCGCTTGTTTCCGTCCAGCTCCTTTAGGACATGTGGCTGTGTTTCACGATGGCTGTCACTAACAGACATGACTGCACACTGACAGCACTGCTGTATATACATCACAGGAGGGGCTGGGGGCTACAATATATACATTACAGGAGGGGCAGGGGGCATAGACGTTACTGGAGTGGCAAACAGCTCTGGTGGTGTACTCATTACTGGGATAGGTGACATAGCGCTCTGGGGGATCCATATAGTTCTGGGGTGCTGCACAGACTGATTCTTACACACACAGCTCTGACACACACACACACACACAGCTCTGACACACACACACAGCTCTGACACACACACACAGCTCTGACACACACACAGCTCTGACACACACACAGCTCTGACACACACACACATACACAGCTCTGACACACATACACAGCTCTGACACACACAGCTCTGACACACACACACACACAGCTCTGACACACACACAGCTCTGACACACACAGCTCTGACACACACAATGCACCCACCCATCACCCCCCCTCCCCACACACACACACAATGCACCCCCCTTTACCCCTACACACACACACAAAATGCACCCCCCATCACCTCCTACACACACACACACACACACACACACAATGCACCCCCCTTTAACTCTACGCACACACACACAATGCACCCCCCATCACCCCCTACACACACACACAAACACACACTGTTAGGGCCAGGTGGACGGGCGGACCCAGGAGGTGGATCCACTGGGCCGAACACCTTACTGAAGGCAAGGGGTCCGGTAGCCGGAGCACTACGGGTAGCAGGACAGTCCGTGCAAAAGAGTGGAATGGAGAAGTCCCTGGGACCACGGAGTCACTGATGGTAGTCCGGGTGACGGAGCTCAGGTTCGGAGGCCGAGATGTTGTCAGGCAGAGTCCAGAACCGATGGAGCGAGAGGACGGGTCACCACAGGGATCTGAGATGGTACGGACTGACGGGATGGCAGATAGTCAGCGTTCGGGGTTCGGGAATCGGCAGGACCGGATGGTGAGGCAGGAGCGGCTCTAGGAGAGAGAGAGGTAAGTATATCACAGAGACACAAGGAGACCTGACTCCTAGCTTAGGAAACACAAAGAACAGGCCCCACCCACTTGGACATTAAACCCCTTTATACCCTGTACCTGTGTGTTCAATATCCTGTCTGTGGACGCTGGCCCTTTAAGAAAGGGTCAATGACCGCGCGCGCGCCCTAATGCGCATGCGCGAGGCCCGGGTGCCAGAAGCCAGGGCAGGGAGCGGCGAACAGGAGGCAGGGGAGACGGGCTGGAGCGAAGCTGCCGGCGGACGCTGGGAGCGGGGACCGGGACGCCTGGGGATCATAGGTGAGGAGGCCTGGAGGCTGTGGAGCGGGGGACGCCGGACAGAGGAGCCGGGGAGCGAGCCAGGGAAGCCGGGGAGCGTGGCAGGGGACCCGGGGAGCGTGACAGTACCCCCTCTCCCATGCCCCCCTCCCCGCAACCGGGACAGGAAGGCACGAATCAGAGGAGTACCCACATTCTCCCGGGGTTCCCAGGACCTATCCTCAGGACCATACCCCGCCCAGTCCACCAGGAAGAACTGTCGGCCCCGCACGGTCTTCATGGCCACGATATCCCTTACCGCATAGATGTCATCATCAGCAATAGGAGGAGGAGCCGAACTGGCAGCAGCGGAGAAGGGACCAAGGACAACCGGCTTGAGCAGGGAGACGTGGAAGGAGTTGGGTATCCTCATCGTGGCCGGGAGCTGCAGCTTGTAGGAGACCTCATTTATTCTGCAGAGGACTTTAAACGGCCCGATGTAGCGAGGACCCAGCTTGTATGATGGTAGCTTCAATCGGACGTACTTGGAAGCAAGCCAGACGAGATCTCCTGGAGAGAAACACGGAGGATCCAAACGCCTCTTGTCTGCGTGTCTCTTCATCCGCAGGGAAGCACGTCCAAGGGACGCCTTGACAGAGTCCCAAATTGTTGCAAAGTCACGGGCTACAGCATCAGCAGCAGGGACATCCGAGGAAGAGGATACAGGCAATGGGACGGAAGGCTGAAGTCCGTAAACGACATGGAAGGGAGAGCTGGAGGAGGACTCACTGACGTGGTGGTTATGGGAGAATTCAGCCCAAGGAAGAAGCGTGGACCAGTCGTCATGATGGGCGTTGACGTAGTGACGTAAGAAGGTGGTCAAGATCTGATTGACTCGTTCCACTTGGCCATTCGACTGAGGATGGTAGGCTGAAGAAAAGTCCAGAGTCACTCCCAGATGTTTGCAGAGGGCCCTCCAGAAGCGGGAGGTAAACTGAGTTCCTCTGTCGGACACAATGTGTGATGGAAAGCCATGCAACCGGAAGATGTTCTGTATGTAGGCGTCAGCGAGTTCCTGGGCCGAGGGCAGTCCAGCCATAGGGACGAAATGAGCCATTTTGGAGAACCGATCCACCACGACCCATATGACTGTGTGTCCGGAGGACAGGGGCAAGTCCGTAATGAAGTCCATTGCAATGTGTTGCCACGGAACTGAGGGTATAGGCAGAGGCAGATGACGGCCATATGGCAGGTGTTTGGGCGTCTTGTTCCTGGCACAAGAGGAGCAGGCTGAGACAAAGGACGCGACGTCCGTGCAAAGGGATGGCCACCAGTAATGACGTACAATCGTACTCCATGTTCTTTTCTGACCAGCATGGCCGGCTGTTTTCGAGGCATGGCCCCAGTGCAACACTTTTTACCTGTCAGTCTCAGAGACGTAGGTCTTCCCGGGCGGTATCTGGGCCAGGGTGACAGGGGCCACCGGAATGATTTTACTAGGGCAGATGATGGGCTGGGATGTCTCCTCCTCCTGCTCCATGGGCATGAATGACCTGGACAAGGCATCTGCGCGTACATTCTTGTCCGCAGGTCGGAAATGGAGCTGGAAATTGAACCTGGCAAAGAACAAGGACCACCTGGCTTGCCGTGGGTTCAGTCGCTGAGCGGACCGCAGGTATTCCAGGTTCTTGTGGTCCGTGTAAATGATCACGGGGTACACTGCTCCCTCCAGAAGGTAGCGCCATTCCTCCAGAGCCAGTTTGACTGCCAATAGCTCTCGGTCACCGATGGTGTAGTTGCGTTCAGGCGCTGAGAAGCTCTTGGAGAAGAAACCGCAAGTCACCATCTTCCCGGAGGAGGACTTCTGCATGAGCACTGCTCCGGCTCCCGAGGAGGAGGCATCCACCTCCAAGGTGAACTGTCGGTTTAACTCCGGACGGTGGAGCACAGGGGAGGAAGCAAATGCCTGTTTCAGGGAGCCAAACGCGGCGTCGGCCGCAGGTGACCAGTCCTTTGGATTAGCCCCCTTCTTGGTCAAGGCGGAGAGAGGTGCAGTCAGAACCGAGAAGTGAGGGATGAACTGACGATAATAGTTTGCGAATCCCAGAAAGCGTTGGATTGCCTTCAGTCCAGAAGGAGGGGGCCAGTTGAGAATGGAAGAGACCTTCTCCGGATCCATCTGCAGTCCGGTATCGGAGATTACGTAACCCAGGAAGGGAAGAGAAGACTGCTCGAAGACACACTTCTCGTACTTGGCGTACAGACGATTCTCCCTCAGTCTTTGTAGTACCAGCTGCACGTTCTCTCTGTGGGTCTGGAGGTCCGGAGAAAAGACCAGGATGTCATCAAGATACACTACCACACAGATGTAGAGAAGGTCCCGGAACACGTCGTTCACCAATTCCTGAAAGACTGCTGGTGCGTTACACAGGCCGAAGGGCATCACACAGTATTCATAGTGCCCATCGCGAGTATTGAACGCGGTCTTCCATTCATCCCCAGAGCGGATGCGGACCAGGTTGTAGGCACCCCGAAGATCCAACTTGGTAAACACACGAGCTCCTCTAAGCCGATCAAACAATTCGGGGATGAGCGGCAGGGGGTATTTATTTTTCACGGTGATTTGGTTCAATCCCCGGTAGTCAATGCATGGGCGTAGGTCGCCCTCTTTCTTCTTAACGAAGAAGAAGCCTGCTCCAGCAGGAGAGGAGGATCTCCGAATGAATCCCCTTGCCAGGTTCTCTGTGATGTAGGTAGACATGGCCCTTGTTTCAGCAGGAGACAGCGGATATATCTGTCCTCGAGGTGGTGTAGTTCCCGGGAACAGGTCGATGGCACAATCGTAAGGACGATGTGGCGGCAGTACCTCTGACTCCTTTTTATCAAAGACGTCCGCGAAGGACCAATAGGCCGAGGGCAGTCCCGGAGGTCGTCGGATGGGTTGAATAGTCTTCAGACAGTTCTCGTGGCAAGAGGAGCCCCATCGGGTGATTTCACCAGTACCCCAGCTGACTGAGGGAGGACATAGAGAGCGATGTTCTCGGTGTGCAGGGCACCGATACGCAGTTCCACCGGCTTGGTGATCCACGAGATGGTGTCAGAGAGGGGTCTCCCATCCACAGAGGCAATCACTAGGGGTTTGTCGAGTGGAGTAACAGGCACCTGGTACTTGTCCACCGTGGCCTGCTGGATGAAATTGCCTGCTGCCCCGGAATCGAGGTACGCCTCGGCCGTGAACCGCGTCTCTCCCGTTGTCACTTGAACAGTCCACGTAACCGGGTCTGAGAGAGTCCCAGCACCTAGGGTGGCCTCTCCTACCAACCCTAGACTTTGGAGTTTCCCGGCCTCTCTGGACAGGAGCGTAGAAGATGTGTGCCCTCTCCGCATTAGAAGCAGAGACCCTTGGCGAGCCGTTCTGCTCGGCGTTGTTCAGACTGCCGCAAACGGTCGATCTGCATGGGCTCGTGGACGGAGACACCAGATGACGTTGACTGAAGTACGGCGGGCTTCTGCGGAGGAGAGGAATGCCGTATCGGACGTCTCTCACGGGACACCTCTTTGGATCGTTCCTGAAAACGAAGATCCACTCGAGTCGCTAGGGCAATCAGGGCATCCAGGGTGGACGGCACGTCACGACCAGCCAGCTCATCTTTGATACGACCCGAGAGGCCTTCCCAGAAGGCGGCGGTTAGAGCCTCATTGTTCCACCCGAGTTCCGAAGCCAAGGTATGAAAACGGATGGCATATTGACCCACCGTCAGAGTCCCCTGACGTAGCCGGAGGAGAGATGAGGCAGACGCGGAGGCGCGTCCAGGCTCGTCAAAGGTGCCACGAAATGCCTGCAGGAACTCCTGGATGTTGGTGGTCACTGGATCCTCCTTCTCCCACAAGGGGTTCATCCAGGCCAGTGCCTCACCCTCTAGATGGGACATCATGAACGCGACCTTGGCTTGGTCAGAGGCAAAAAGGTGCGGCAGCAGCTTGAAATGGAGGGAGCATTGATTTATGAATCCCCTGCAGGTCTTGGGATCTCCGGCGTACCGGGGTGGTGACGCCAACCGAAGTCTGGAAGCATCCGAGGAGGCTGCCACCGGAGCTGTGGCCGTGGATGGTACAGTGGAAGCTCGAGATGCTGAAGATGTGACCGACGCTTGTAGCGTGTTCAGGCGGGCGTCCACAGAAGATATGAAGTTTAGCATGCGGGTCTGGGTCTCACGCTGGCGTGTGAGTTCCTCCTGCAAGGCTGCTAGTGCTTCGGCGGGATCCATGGCCTGTTCTTACTGTTAGGGCCAGGTGGACGGGCGGACCCAGGAGGTGGATCCACTGGGCCGAACACCTTACTGAAGGCAAGGGGTCCGGTAGCCGGAGCACTACGGGTAGCAGGACAGTCCGTGCAAAAGAGTGGAATGGAGAAGTCCCTGGGACCACGGAGTCACTGATGGTAGTCCGGGTGACGGAGCTCAGGTTCGGAGGCCGAGATGTTGTCAGGCAGAGTCCAGAACCGATGGAGCGAGAGGACGGGTCACCACAGGGATCTGAGATGGTACGGACTGACGGGATGGCAGATAGTCAGCGTTCGGGGTTCGGGAATCTGCAGGACCAGATGGCGAGGCAGGAGCGGCTCTAGGAGAGAGAGAGGTAAGTATATCACAGAGACACAAGGAGACCTGACTCCTAGCTTAGGAAACACGAAGAACAGGCCCCGCCCACTTGGACATTAAACCCCTTTATACCCTGTACCTGTGTGTTCAATATCCTGTCTGTGGATGCTGGCCCTTTAAGAAAGGGTCAATGACCGCGCGCGCGCCCTAATGCGCATGCGCGAGGCCCGGGTGCCAGAAGCCAGGGCAGGGAGCGGCGAACAGGAGGCAGGGGAGACGGGCTGGAGCGAAGCTGCCGGCGGACGCTGGGAGCGGGGACCGGGACGCCTGGGGATCATAGGTGAGGAGGCCTGGAGGCTGTGGAGCGGGGGACGCCGGACAGAGGAGCCGGGGAGTGAGCCAGGGAAGCCGGGGAGCGTGGCAGGGGACCCAGGGAGCGTGACACACACACACCCACACAATGCATCCCCCATCACCCCCTACACACACAATGCACCCCCCATCACCCCCTACACACACAATGCACCCATCACTCCCTGCAAACACACACACACACAATGCACCCCCCCATCACCCCCTACACACACACACACACACTCAAATACAATGCACCCACCATTCCTCCATACACACACACAAATACAATATACCCCCCATAACTCCCCCCACACAAAACACACATACAATGCACCCACCCATCACCCCCTACACACACACACACACACACACACACACACACAATGCACCCACCCATCACCCCCTACACACACAAAATGCATCTCCCCATCACCCCCTACACACACAATGCATCCCCCCATCACCCCCCCCCCACACACACACACACACAATGCACCCTCCATCACCTCTACACACACACACACAATGCACCCCCCCATTACCCCTCCCCCCACACACAATACAATGCAACCCTCATCACCCCCTACACACACAAATCACACTTCCCCATCCCTACACATTCCTGCCTCCCCCCTCGGAATACAGTACTCCTCCTCTGCCTGCCACAAAGCTGTGTTCCACTTCCTTCACAGATGTTCCCCGTTATGTGTCCTCAGCCCCTCCCCACTCATCATCATTAATTAAACCTGTCTCTTCGGCTCCTTCATGGAGCGCTTACCATCTGATGTCCCGTGTGCCGGCGCACGCAGTCTGCGATGACGTCAGCAAGGTGCTGATCTCATCACGTTGCTGCACGTCGGGGGCGGGGCCCAGTCCCGGCGCGCTGTTCAAATGTATTTACGTCTGAAAGACGCAAATACATTTGAATAGGAAGAAGGACGAAGCTGCGAGCACCGGCTCCGCTGCACTCCTCATTGTGTGCATGCCGGACACACAGCACACAGCAGAGCCGGCACAGCACAGCGCTGCCTCCTGCTCCTGCTGCAGCTAGTGTGTCGGGCCTGCATGCACACACTGCGGAGGAGCGTGGCTGCACATACAGCGGCCCATTACACCGTGTCCCTGCTTCTGGGGGGGGGGGGGCAGGTGCCCCCCGCCCCTCGCTGGGTACGCCCATGACGGCCGCAGCACATAGGGAGCTCATTGGCACACCTCTGACCCCGGAAGTGCAAGCACTGGTACTTCCGGGGTCATTCAGCGTCCTGTGCCCGCAGTTTGTTTTTGCGTCTTAAAGACGCAGATACAAATAAATGCCGGTGCACCGCCCCACTCCCCCCCCCCTCCGAAAACACAGCTGATTTATTAGACTGTCTTTACGGAGGGGGAGAGGGTGTGAAGAAAAAAAAAATGCTGACAAGTATGGCCCTGGTGGTGGGGGCCCCCTTAGAAGCTCTTTTGGTGGGGGCCCCTGGGCTGGAGCCCCGCCTGCCCCGCCTATAATCCGGCCCTGGGTATACGTACAACAATCATTAACAGTACAAAACAGACTGGTATAGGAGGAGAGAGGACCCTGCCCGCGAGGGCTCACAGTCTACAGGGAATGGGTGATGGTACAATAGGTGAGGACAGAGCTGGTTGGTGTACTGGACTGAGTGTTATTGTACTGTAGGTTGTAGGCTTGTTGGAAGAGATGGGTCTTGAGGTTCCTCTTGAAGCTTTCCACGGTAGGGGAGAGTCTGATGTGCTGAGGTAGAGCGTTCCAGAGTATGGGGGAGGCACGGGAGAAATCTTGTACGCGATTGTGGGAAGAGGAGATAAGAGAGGAGCAGAGAAGGAGATCTTGTGAGGATCTGAGGTTTCGTGGAGGTAGGTACCGGGAGACTAGGTCACAGATGTAAGGAGGAGACAGGTTGTGGATGGCTTTGTATGCCATGGTTAATGTTTTGAACTGGAGTCGTTGGGCGATGGGAAGCCAGTGAAGGGATTGGCAGAGTGGCGAGGCAAGGGAATAGCGAGGAGAGAGGTGGCTTAAGCAGGCCGCAGAGTTTAGGATAAATTGGGGGGGTGCAAGAGTGTTGGAAGGGAGGCCAGAGAGCAGGAGGTTGCAGTACTCGAGGCGGGAGATGATGAGGGCATGCTGGTTTTGCTGATTCTTATTTAAAGAAAGCACGGATCTAGGAGATATTTTTGAGTTGTAGTCTGCATGAGGTGAAGAGGGCTTGGATGTGTGGCTTGAAGGATAGAGCAGAGTCAAGGGTTACTCCAAGGCAACGAGCTTGTGAGACTGGGGAGAGTGAGCAACCATCAAGTTTGATGGAAAGGCTTGTTGGAGGAGATGAGTGAGGTGGAGGAAAGACAATGAACTCTGTTTTGTCCATGTTAAGCTTTAGGAATCGCGCAGAGAAGGATGAAATAGCGGACAGACATTGTGGAATTTTGGTTAGTAGAGAGGTAATGTCAGGTCCAGAGAGGTAGATCTGTGTGTCATCGCCATAGAGATGATACTGAAAGCCGTGGGACTCTATGAGCTGTCCCAGGCCGAGGGTAAAGATGGAGAACAGCAGGGGTCGAAAGAACTGAGCCTTGGGGGACACCGACAGATAGGGGGCGAGATGAGGAAGTGGTGTGAGAATGGGAGACGCTGAAAGTTCGGTCGGTTAGGTATGAGGAGATCCAAGATAGGGCCAAGTCTGTGATGCCCAGAGATGAGAGAATCAGTAGTAGGAGGGAATGGTCTACTGTGTCGAAGGCAGAGGACAGGTCCAGGAGGAGGAGGATAGAGTAGTGTCGCTTGGCTTTGGCGGTTAGTAGATCATTGGTGACTTTGGTTAGGGCAGTTTCAGTAGAGTGATGTGGTCGGAAGCCAGATTGTAGCTGGTCAAAGAGGGAGCAGGAGGAGAGGTATGAGGACAATTCAAGGTGGACATGCTGTTCCAGTAGTTTTGAGG
Organism: Anomaloglossus baeobatrachus; assembly: GCF_048569485.1. NCBI lineage: Eukaryota > Metazoa > Chordata > Amphibia > Anura > Aromobatidae > Anomaloglossus > Anomaloglossus baeobatrachus. The sequence continues at coordinate 655,025,968 of NC_134355.1, forward strand.
GATAGGGGAGAAGGGATATGGGGCGATAGTTTGACACAGAGGAAGGGCTTTTTGAGGATGGGTGTAATGGTGGCATGTTTAAAGCATGATGGGAATACACCACTTGTTAGTGATAGGTTGAAGAGATGGGTTAGGGCTGGGATGAGGACTGGCGTGATGTTGGGGATGAGGTGCGATGGGAGCGGGTCCAGTGCACAGGTGGTTAGATGTGATCTTGAGAGTAGAGTGGAAATATTGTTTTCTGTCATGGTGGAGAACCTGGATTTGGAGGAAGAGAGCTGAGTAGCTATGATGAGGGGCCGTGGTGATTGTGGGCCAAAGCTTGCTCTGATGTTGTCAATCTTCTGCTTGAAGAAGGAGGAAGTCTTCAGTTGAGATGAGAGGAGAGGGAGGTGGTGCTGGAGGACGGAGGAGAGAATTGAAAGTGTTGAATAGCTGTTTAGGGTTGTGAGAGAGAGAGAGAGGATATGACGGATGAGAAGTAGGTTTGTTTTGCAGCAGTGAGTGTGCACTTGAAAGTGGTGAGGGACTCTTTATATGCACTGAAGTGCTCAGTGGAATGAGACTTCTTCCATCTGCGCTCAGCAAATCTGGAAGCCCGTCTCAGTTGTTTGGTCTGACTGGTGTGCCAGGGTTGCCTGTTGATTGTGCGAGTTTTGGTGTGTGAGTGGGCAGCTGATTCAAGAGCTACAGAGATTGTAGTGTTGTATAAAGTTGCAGCAGCATCTGAATCATGTAAAAATGCAATGTCTGTGAGAGGGAGAAGGGACTGAGAAAGTGCGTGTAAATCAAGGTGTTTGATATTTCTGCGAGGGTGTGAAAGTTTGTGGAGGGGGGGTTACTTGGAGAAGAGAGGGAAGAGAATGTGAGTAGGTTGCAGTCAGACAGGGGAAGAAGTGAGTTAGAGAGGTTAGATAGGGAACAGAGGCGAGTGAAGATGAGGTCCAGCGTGTGGCCATCTTTGTGAGTAGCTGCAGAAGACCATTGGGTGAGTTTGAAGCAGGAAGTGAGTGTTGGAAGTTTGGAGATAGATCAGTGGGAAGTGTCAGTGGGCATGTTGAAATAACTCATGATGATGGTGGGGATGTCGGTGGAAAGGAAGTGTAGTAGCCAGGTGGTGAAATGGTCAAAAAAGGCAGTGGCTGGCCCTGGAGGGCGGTAAATGACAGCCAGTTGAAGGTTGGTACGCCCCGTAGATGCGTACGGAGTGCACCTCAAAAGAGGGAAGAGTAACAGAGGGTGGTAGTGGAATTGGTGTAAATGAGCATTGGTTGGACAGGAGCAAACCAACTCCTCCACCATGCTTGTTACTGGGGCGGGGGGTGTGAGAGAGTTGGAGACCGCCATAAGAAAGTGCAGCAGGAGAGGCTGTGTCAGAGTGGGTGAGCCAGGTTTCAGTGATGGCGAGGAAGGAGAGTTTATTAGTGATGAAAAGATCATGCTAGTGGGACTGGGGGAGCGTGTGGCCATCTTTGTGAGTAGCTGCAGAAGACCATTGGGTGAGGCTGAAGGAGGAAGTGAGTGTTGGAAGTTTGGAGATAGATGAGTGGGAAGTGTCAGTGGGCATGTTGAAATAACTCATGATGATGGTGGGGATGTCGGTGGAAAGGAAGTGTAGTAGCCAGGTGGTGAAATGGTCAAAAAAGGCAGTGGCTGGCCCTGGAGGGCGGTAAATGACAGCCAGTTGAAGGTTGGTACGCCCCGTAGATGCATACGGAGTGCACCTCAAAAGAGGGAAGAGTAACAGAGGGTGGTAGTGGAATTGGTGTAAATGAACATTGGTTGGACAGGAGCAAACCAACTCCTCCACCGTGCTTGTTACTGGGGCGGGGGGTGTGAGAGAGTTGGAGACCGCCATAAGAAAGTGCAGCAGGAGAGGCAGTGTCAGAGGGGGTGAGCCAGGTTTCTGTGATGGCGAGGAAGGAAAGTTTATTAGTGATGAAAAGATCATGCTAGTGGGACTGGGGGAGCGGGGGCTGGGTGGATGGGTATGAGGTTAGAGAGGTTGCGGAAATATGTGTTAGATTGTGGATGAGGGTTTGAAGTGACAATAGGGATGTGGTGAAGAGGACCTGGATTAGGAGACATATCTCCAGCAGTGAGGAGAAGCAGTGAGAGTGTTAGTAGGTGGGAGCAGGAGAGGCCATGAGATGGTCGTGTGTGTCTGGAGACACTGGGGTGAAATGTGGAGGAAAATATCTGAGGAGAGGGTGAGATGGGTGGGGGGGATGGTGGGAGAGATGAAAAGTTCATTACTGGGTTTAGGGATCAGAGGGGGGCAGTAGAAAGTGAAGTATTATAGGGGTGTAAGTGAAGGTAAACACAAACATTGTTTACTGTGACTATGTATCCAGTTACCTTCCGGTCACTTCCGGCCCAATTGTGGTCTAATTCAATGCACCATACTTATATGGTGCAGACTTGTATTGGTGCAGATGAAAAGTCTTGTGCAGACTTTTAGGTGCCCCAATATATACATATACAAGTGCAATCCGCTGTGAAGGGGTGGGGTGCAACAAGAACCTCTTGATCACTAAATCAAAGAAGCCAGATGCAGCATCACATAGGCAGAGTAAACAAAGGTCATAAAAGGAATGGGGGAGAGGTCACAGTGAGATGCTGGAGAATGTCAGGGAGATATTGAAGCAAAGAGAGAACAGGCCAGAAATATTGGGAAAGTAGGGTGGATGATTCAACATACCAGGTATTAGCACACACAGCAGAGGAAAGGGGAGATCAGTTCAGTTCATGGGAAAGTAGGGTGGATGATTCAACATACCTGTGGGAAGATAGACATGATGATTAGATGATGGCAGAGAAGTGATGATAGATGACCAAGTGCATCATAATAATATATCTGGCCTAATTCAATGCATCATACTTATATGGTGCATACTTGTATTGGTGCAGACGAAAAGTCTGGTTCATGTAAAACACAGGCTGTGGCCCTGCATTTCAGTTTTAAAAATGAAGAAATGCTTGACTCACAGGAGTAGGCCTCTTGCTCCCGGAAGACTGGCACTACCCACAAGACAAAACTTGGAGACCCATGTTGTAGTCTCAACATTCAAAATTATTTCAGGTAGACAGTAGTACAGTAGCATCAATTGCCCATCTCACCATAGGGTCTTAAAAGAGCAGGGTGTGGGCTTGCATTTTAATTTTAAAAATGATGACATACCTGAGTAGCAGGTATAGGCCTGTTGCTCCCAGAAGCCTGGCAGTACACACAAGACAACTTTGAGACCCATCTTGGAGTCTGTCTCGACATTTAAAAACCTTTCAGCTAGACAGCAGTACAGTAGCATCAATTGCCCACATTCCCATAATATCTTTGCACAGCAAGGAAGTACGGTCCATGCAACACACAAGCTGTGGCCCGGCATTTCAATTTTAAAAAGTGAGAACACGGCGACCATGCCTTCTGCAGCAGCGTATATAGGACATAATAGTGCCCTAAAAATTTCTGTACAACCGGGTTGTTCCATGCAGTTAATATGTGTTGTTTGCCAGGCGTAGTACCACCACCAAGTTTGCACCGTAATTGCACATGGGCTTTCCTGGCTCCAGGTTCAGTGGAGACAGCCATTTATCAAACTCGACCTGGATAGTGTTCCACAACTCTGCAGTTGTGTCATTGCGTACTCTAATGCATATTAATTTAAGCACTGACTAATTGCGTTGACTTACACACTGACTGACATTTAAATTTTAAAACTCAACAGAAATGTTTAAAAATATTTCAGGCAGACAGCAGGACAGTGACATCAATGCCCCCCTCCATTTCACCATAGTGTCTTTGCACAGAAGTGAGGTATGGTCCATGCAACACACAGGATGTGGCTTGGTATTTAAATGCTAAAAATCAAGGGATGCATGACAGACAAGCGTAGGCCTGTTGCTCCCAGAAGATTGACACTACAGACAAAAATCTCTTTGCGTGTGAGGTGAAAACAAAAGGGTATCCTTTTCATGTAGACTGTAAACACATCATCAGACTTGGAGTGACTAATTTTTCACACTAGTTTAGCAGCGTTGCTACCCTTGTATACACAGATGAATGAAGACTCCATTTGGAAAGATCGCAGCTCAATGAGCCCATGCAGGCGTTTCTGCAAATATGATGAGAAAAGGACCTCTCACAAGAAATATCGAAGCAATATGGGACCAAGTAAACCAATTTCTGAACCAAGAAGAAATATATTAGGTTGCAGGATACAACTAAAGATGAACGAACCTCTGGAGGTTTGGTTCGCCAAGCCCAATCGAACAAGGGGTACTTTCATTGAATCTTTATTGAGCTGAACTTTGAACCTTTATCAAACCTTTTCGAACCACATTGAATTCAATGGGTATTTGGGAGGCCAAATGTAAGGCAGAGAAAACACCTTTTGGGGAGGTCAAAAAGCTTTTAAAACAGAAAAAAACATGTTTCACAATGCAGCACCACTGTTTTGGCATAGCCATTAGCTTCCTAGGCTATTGACAGAAGAAATATATATGTGGATGAGATACAGGTGTAGGGCTGGTGCTCCCATACCCCTGCCAGTACAGACAAGACACAACTTGGAGACCCATCTTAGAGTCTAGAGATTTAACAACATTTCAGGCAGATAGCAGGATAGCGACATCAATTGCTCCCCCTGCCCCATTGCCCCATAGTGTCTTTGCATAGCAGGAAGGTATGGTCCAGGCAACACACATGATGTGGGCTGGCATTTCCATTGTAACAAGTGAGAACACAGCAATAATGCCTTTTGCATCACCGCATCCAGGCAACCAGGCAAGAATAGTGCCCTCAAAATTTCTGTACAACCAGCCATTTTCCCTCCTCGGTGCTTTGTGACTTATTAGTGTTACAAGGTCTCAGGTGTGAATGAGGTGCAGGTGTGCTACATTTGGAGATTTGGAGTTATCGCTCACACACTCTCTCATACTGGTCACTGGAAGCTCAACATGGCTCCTCATAGTGAAGAGAATCTGAAAGAAAGAATTGTTGCTCTACATAAAGATGTCCGAGGCTATAAGAAGATTGCTAACACCCTGAAACTGTGCTGCAACACGGTGGCCAAGACCATACAGAGGATTAACAAGACAGGTTCCACTCAGAACAGGCTTCGCCATGGTCGGCCAAAGAAGTTGAGTGCTTGTGCTCAGCATCATATCCAGAGGTTGATTTTTCAAGATAGACTTATGAGTGCTGCCAGCATTGCTGCAGAGGTTACAGGGGTGAAAGGGGGGTCCACCTGTCAGTGCTCAGACCATATGCCACACACTGAAGCAAATTAGAATGTATGACTCTCATCCCAAAAGGAAGCATTTTCTAAAGATGAATCACAAGGAGTCTGCAAAAGTTTGCTGAAGACAAGCACATTAAGGACATGGGTTACTGGAATCATATACAGTGGTATGATGAGACCAAGATAAACTTATTTGGTTCAGATGGTGTCGAGCGTGTGTGGCAGTAAAGATGTGAGGAGTTCAAAGACAAGTGTGTCCTGCCTACAGTCAGGCATGGTGGTGGGAGTGTCATGGTTTGGGGTTGCATGAGGGATGCCGGCTGAGGGAGCTACTGTTCATTGAGGGAACCATGAATGCCAACATGTACTGTGACATACTGAAGCACAGCATGATCCACTCCCATCGTATTCCAACATAACGACCACTGCCTTGTTACAATCTGAGGGTAAAGGTGTTGGACTTGCCAAGTGTCTCTAGACCAAAACCTTATTGAGCATCTGTGGGGCCTCCTCAAACAGAAGGTGAAGGAGAGTAAGATTTCTAATATCAACCAGCTCCGTAATGTTGTCATAGAAGAGGATCCAGTGGCTCCTGTCCAAGAGAGTTAAGGCAGTGCTTGAAAATAATAATGGCCCCACAAAATATTTACATTGTGGGCACAATTTGGCCATTTTCACTTATGAGGTGTACTCACTTTTGTTGCCAGTGGTTTAGACATTAATGGCTGTGTGTTGAGTTATTTAGAGGACACCAAATTTACACTGTTATACAAGCTCCACACTGACTATTGTACATACTTAGATCCTAGGAGAGGCAATTTGTTGGCTGTTTGTTGGGCACACTCTGCTGGCGGTATTATTTATGGAGGACAGTTGGCAGAGTTTGGCTTATAGTGGACCTTTTTAGGTGATTGAAAGACAGCTATCACTATTATTGGGGGCCGCTCTGCTGACACTGTTTATGGGGGTCAATACTTTTGGTTTTATTTACAAGGGGCATTTTGCTGAACAGTTTTTAAAAAACGAATACATATTTAAGACTTCTTTGCTGTGATTCAGGATGAGAACCTCTCTTTCCGCATTATTTCTGTATCTGATGATTGGAAGAATCCAAGGTTACTGGAACTATGGGAAGCAGCAGAGCCTATCATCTCATGACCAGGTAAGAAAGTAACGGACTGTACTTTACATGTATCACTTAATCTACAAAATGTACCCTTTCATACTATAAACTAAATCCTAGCAAACAACAAAAAAGAACAAAAAGTATAAGGCCGTAAATAATTTTTTACTTAAAATTAAAATATAACAAAGTAAAAACTGTATGTTATGATGATACAGGTATAAGGACATTGCTATATAAAACCAGGTTAGTTTAGTGCTCCAACTGCCCAGCTTGCAACTCTCAACAAGTAGTAATAGTAGTAAAGGACCAGTGTGACCTCAACATGAGCATGTGTACCGCCCCGGGGCTCGGCTAGCAGCCTAGCCGCTCGGATCCGGGCTCGCGGTGGGTGGCTCGAGCGCCTCCGGACCCGGGGGTCACGTCGCTCTGAAGGGTAAGCTGGCGCTACCTGAGGGGGGTGGTTTTCGGTGGGGAGGTTCATGGCCGGGGCCGTGGTGTTTAGGGATTTAAGTTCGTGACGCCACCCATGGATTGTGGTCAGTGTGGACACCACCGCTGCCGTTAACTAGGCTCCCGGGGACGGTGTTGTGCAGCCTGGTGTTGACCCCTCTGAGGGCAAGGGGTGATGGTCTCGGGGCCCGATGGTTGCGAGTTGCGGGCGTGTTAGTGCGGTGCGGTGCGCGGCCCGAAGGCACTGTTGTACTCACTATGACAGATACACCGGAGTCTCTGGTAAACCAAAAAGATGGTGGTCGGTGCCCGCAGTCGGCTGCGTCTGATCCCCCACCCGGTTCGGTGGTTCCCGCCTTTCTCCTGCACCTCGTTTTGTAGATTTTGACTGCCTATGCTTCAGCGACGGTAGTCCGCTCCCTGGATTTGTGTGTGCCAGGAGAGCCCGTTTGCCCGCAGATGATGGCCCGTGGGATCTCTCTGCCTGAGCGGTGGCTTTCTATCCCCCTCGTTGGGCTGTTGTCTTCAGTCGGGACTTGGGTGGGAAATAACCTAAGGTCCAAACCCCAATCAGTGAATTCGACTCGGTCCAGTGGCTTTTGGGCCTCGTTCTGGGTCTGAGTACCCCTCCTGGTGCTCCGGTTTCCAGTTGGTTTCCCGGTTCGGTACCGGCGGGCCACTACCCTGTCCCGGTCCCTTACGGTTCCACCAGCCATCTTCCCGGCTCCTGCAGGTGGCAACCACCGTCTGCCTCCTGGCCACAGTATATCCAGGTTACGACCCAGATCCCTGACAGACGTTTACACTTAACTCCTCTCCAACTACTCCACTCTCCTCTCCCTCCTAACGGGTCTCTTGTGTTTTTCCCGCCTCAGACTATCCGAACTCCTTGGTGGGCGTGGCCAACCGCCTGGCTCCGTTCCCTGGTGTGAACATTAAGACCAGAGAGGGGTGACTCAGGGTTTTTAGGTTGGCTGCTGTTACCTTGTTAGGGGATGGGTGTTTGTGCAAGGGCCTGTCTGTGACTACCTGGCTAGTCCAGGGTGTCACATCCCCCCTTGGTTTAATGCAGACCGTCCGCGGGCTGCCCTACCACCACCGGTTTATTTTTGTTTGCTGTAAAAGAAAAACGAGAAAAACAGGTACAAGTATACTAAACTTGTTTGCATTTTAAGCAGGTTTTGAAATAATCCCTTACGGGAGGCACATTCTTAAAGGAGTGGTTCACCCATTTTTTTTATTTTCTGTATGAGCTCTACTTACCTTTCTAGGCGTCTTCTCCATTGGCTTGTGTTTCCAGTTCTGGCACTGAGCGGCGCTATCCTGCACGCTCAGTGCCAGTCACATGACCCCCTGGAGCTGTGGCCGCCGGCATCCTCTGACGTCCCGGCATTTCCGGGCTCTCAAACAAGACGGGTACGTCACAGGATGCCGGCGCCACTCAGATTGAGTGACAGGGCTGTGGGCGGTGACTACCGCACGTCACAGCTCAGCATCGAGGGGAGGATCTGGAGGACGTTTGTGTGGAGCCGGCGTCCTGCAGAGAGGCTGAGACACGGGGCGCCAGGGTGCAGTACGGGGGGGGGGGGTCTTTAGCTGAATCCCCCCCTGCACGTAAGTATGTGATCACACTGTCCACCCGCCCGCTCTGCTGCGATGTCAGGAGAGCGGCCGGTGTCGGGCAGTGTGATCGTGTGCTCCTCCCAGCAGCAAGACACTGACAGGCATGTCACCGCTGTGCTCTGCCATCTGTCCTGCTGCATGGGACCAACTGTCTGCACTCTGTCACCTGCACCACAAGTCACAGAGTGGAGACAGTTGGTGACAGAGCACCTCTGCCCCCCCCCCTGTTCTTTCCCCACTCTCTTCTCTCCCCCCACTCTTCTCCCCCTCCCCTCTTCCCCCTCTTCTCTGCCCCCCTCTTATCCCTCTCTCCCCTCTTATCCCTCTCTCCCCTCCCCTCTCTTTTCCCTCGCTCTTTTCCTCCCCCCTGCGCTCTCTTTTCCTCCCCCCTGCGCTCTCTTTTCCTCCCCCCTGCGCTCTCTTTTCCTCCCCCCTGCGCTCTCTTTTCCTCCCCCTGCGCTCTCTTTTCCTCCCCCTGCGCTCTCTTTTCCTCCCCCCTGCGCTCTCTTTTCCTCCCCCCTGCGCTCTCTTTTCCTCCCCCTGCGCTCTCTTTTCCTCCCCCCTGCGCTCTCTTTTCCTCCCCCCTGCGCTCTCTTTTCCTCCCCCTGCGCTCTCTTTTCCTCCCCCCTGCGCTCTCTTTTCCTCCCCCCTGCGCTCTCTTTTTCTCCCCCCTCGCTCTCTTTTCCTCCCCCCGCGCTCTCTTTTCCTCCCCCCCTCGCTCTCTTTTCCTCCCCCCTCGCTCTCTTTTCCTCCCCCCTCGCTCTCTTTTCCTCCCCCCTCGCTCTCTTTTCCTCCCCCCTCGCTCTCTTTTCCTCCCCCCTCGCTCTCTTTTCCTCCCCCCCGCTCTCTTTTCCTCCCCCCTCGCTCTCTTTTCCTCCCCCCTCGCTCTCTTTTCCTCCCCCTCGCTCTCTTTTCCTCCCCCCTCGCTCTCTTTTCCTCCCCCCTCGCTCTCTTTTCCTCCTCCCTCGCTCTCTTTTCCTCCTCCCTCGCTCTCTTTTCCTCACCCCTCGCTCTCTTTTCCTCACCCCTCGCTCTCTTTTCCTCACCCCTCGCTCTCTTTTCCTCACCCCTCGCTCTCTTCTCCCCCCCCTCGCTCTCTTCTCCCCCCCGCTCGCTCTCTTTCCCCCCCCCGCTCGCTCTTCCCCCCCCCCCGCTCGCTTTCTTTTCCTCCCCCCCCCTCGCTCGCTCTCTTTTCCCTCGCTCTCTCCTGGCATGGTCAGTACAGAAATCTCTCCATCGTGGAGGGGTGAGAGGGAGTAATAAACATGGAGTCCCTACTGTGTCTGTGTATTTATTTCTAATAAAGTATTTTTCTCTGTGTGGTCTTTTTTTTTTTTAACCCTTTATTGGAGATTCTTAATGGCCAGGTCAACCTTGGCCTGACATTTAGAATCTCGGGCTTTATACCAGCGGGTAAAACATAGCTGGTATTAACCCCTTATTACCCAGCGTGCCACCTGCCACCAGGGCCACTGGAAGAGTTGGATACAGCGCCAGAAGATGGCGCTTCTATAAAAGCGCCATTTTCTGGGGCGGCTGTGGACTGCAATTCGCAGCGGGGGGCCCAGAAAGTTTGGGCACCTTTCACTGCGGATTCCAATCCCCAGCTGCCTAGTTGTACCTGGCTGGACTCAAAAAATCGGCGAAGCCCATGTCATTTTTTTTTTTAATTATTTCATGAAATTCATGAAATAAAAAAAAAAAAAAAGGGCTTCTCTATATTTTTGGTTCCCAGCCGGGTACAACTAGGCAGCTGGGGGTTGGGGGCAGCCCGTAGCTGCCTGCTGTACCTGGCTAAGAAAGAGATAAGCTGCGCTCTACTACAAAGAGGATCGGTGCTCGGGAGAAAAAGCAGTTCCAATATATTAGAAAACCCGGCACACAATTGAAGAAAAGGAGAATATCCAATCAAGTTGCTTTTAATATGCTGGTGTTTTATTCGTGAAAAAATTCAATGCAGTCAATGTGTGGCAAAACAAGCAGGGTGAGGTCCAACGTTTCGGCTCATATGTGAGCCTTCACCAGGGACATAAGATGCTGAAACGGTATTGTACAGAAATACAAAAAGGGCACAATTTACAATAACATCATGATATAAATACATAGCATATCAACACAGCGTATGTGGGATGATACATGGGAAAAAGGGAGAGGAGAGGAGGGGATCAATTACCGTGCATGGGTGACGGGGTGTGTAATGGAATCTACATCAGGTGTGAAGGAGAAGAATATATGGTAACAAGGAGAGGAAAAAAGAGAGAAGAAGAAAGAGCGAAGGAGAAGAGGGAGGAAAGGGGAAAAAGGAAAAGAAAAGGAAAAAGAGAAATGCAAGCCAAGAGAACAAGAGAAACGAGGAAACAAAAGGAGGAGGCGGGGCTTACCCGTTTAATATTATAGTATTAAGGAAGAGTCCTGCACATACAGTATATGTGAAACGTACTGTAAGGAAAAGAAGTGAGAATTATATACAATGTATATAATGTGACGCAATCAGGAGATGAACTTCTATATAGACTTACATGTAGGATGGGGGCACAGCACAAAGCTATAGAAAATCCGTGGTTCGAAATGTAGTCAGGATAAGGGTTTATACGGGCTAAGATCATAAAAAGGAGAAGGAATTGAAAAAATGTAGAAGGAAGACATGAAACAGTATGGTTACAGGTAGTGGAAATATGGATACGTACCAGTGTTAGGGATATAATGTGTATTATGTAGGGGCTCACATCAAAAGGATGCAATAAAAGGTGATTGCTAGAAAAGGCAAAATATATAATGGAGTTAGGTATAGTATGAGTACAATGTAGGGAAAATGGAAAGGACATACCAACACTATGACGATGGGATACGTCAAGAAAGAGAAGCCTGTGGACTGTACTTGATGACCATATAGTAGGGGAATCACCCCATGTGTTTGGCAAGGCTGCAAGGATAGACAGTAAATGATGAGAGCTAGCAGACAAGAAACATATATGTATATGGTACAGTCCATAGGACCAGAGGACATACCTAATCAAGAGACGGTATACAGACCACAAAATGCTAGGTGACCATGTAATAGGGGAAACACCCCATGAGATAACCAGGCTGAGGAGATAGAAAAAGAATGGTGAAAACTGACTGTAGGAAACATATATGTGTGGTATAATCCATAGGACAGAGGACATACCTAATCAGGAAGCGGTATAAAGACCGGGGTAATCCGGGATGCCTACGGTTAGGGAAAGGGGTAGGCAAATTAGCGTTACAAAGAGGGATAAACAGGGTGGAACCAGAGATAGGACTAGTAGCCTTACCTATTGCAGCATGTGACCAGATAGAAGGAGCCCAAAGGACAGAGCGGAAGGAGGGAGGTTTATATACTGGTAGTGTATACTATGGCGTCTTAGCAGCATCCGGGTGGGGGGAAGCTGGGTAAAGGTGACGTGAGTGCGCGCATGCGCATTGCGCTGTAGGCACACTGCCTTCCGGGCTATGGAACGCAGGTGCCTGACACGCAATGTACGCATGCGCTGTGCAATCCGGCGTGACGACAGGACAAGGGCGTGCTGTACGTTCCTGTGAAGTATCGTGAGATCCAAGGCACAATATAGCAGGCAGCGGTGGAGCGTGTTCTAGAGGGAAATACTGTGCACGCTATAGGGACTGGTGAAAGGTGTTCTAGGACATCTAAAAGGGGAAGAAAAAAGGGGAAAGTTAGAACAATAATACAAGATGTAAAACAACTTTATATACACAAGCAACAGTTTTAGAGTGTTAACTACGGGTTAATAAGACTACATGAAATAAGTGATAACAAAATCCATAATGCATTAAACCATAGATATATGGGATATATAATGTATAATTGATACAGAAGGGAGATTGGGTCTATCCCCATTTGGAAAGAAATCACATGATAATGCATTATTAAACATCATTAATACCGACCAGAAGCAACCATCAGGTGCCAGGGGAGTATCACATGTACAGGGAGACTCCAGTGGACAATCTTAAGGGAAAATTGTTACAATGAGCACAACATAGAATTAAATGATATTAATCGACACAAGTAATGGTCAAGGATGACATTAATATGGTGAAAAATTATTTCTTATTTTTTAATTTTAGGTCCTTTAATAAAAAAATTTTTAAAATTAAAAAATTTTTTAAAATTAAAAAATAAGAAATAATTTTTCACCATATTAATGTCATCCTTGACCATTACTTGTGTCGATTAATATCATTTAATTCTATGTTGTGCTCATTGTAACAATTTTCCCTTAAGATTGTCCACTGGAGTCTCCCTGTACATGTGATACTCCCCTGGCACCTGATGGTTGCTTCTGGTCGGTATTAATGATGTTTAATAATGCATTATCATGTGATTTCTTCCCAAATGGGGATAGACCCAATCTCCCTTCTGTATCAATTATACATTATATATCCCATATATCTATGGTTTAATGCATTATGGATTTTGTTATCACTTATTTCATGTAGTCTTATTAACCCGTAGTTAACACTCTAAAACTGTTGCTTGTGTATATAAAGTTGTTTTACATCTTGTATTATTGTTCTAACTTTCCTCTTTTTTCTTCCCCTTTTAGATGTCCTAGAACACCTTTCACCAGTCCCTATAGCGTGCACAGTATTTCCCTCTAGAACACGCTCCACCGCTGCCTGCTATATTGTGCCTTGGATCTCACGATACTTCACAGGAACGTACAGCACGCCCTTGTCCTGTCGTCACGCCGGATTGCACAGCGCATGCGTACATTGCGTGTCAGGCACCTGCGTTCCATAGCCCGGAAGGCAGTGTGCCTACAGCGCAATGCGCATGCGCGCACTCACGTCACCTTTACCCAGCTTTCCCCCACCCGGATGCTGCTAAGACGCCATAGTATACACTACCAGTATATAAACCTCCCTCCTTCCGCTCTGTCCTTTGGGCTCCTTCTATCTGGTCACATGCTGCAATAGGTAAGGCTACTAGTCCTATCTCTGGTTCCACCCTGTTTATCCCTCTTTGTAACGCTAATTTGCCTACCCCTTTCCCTAACCGTAGGCATCCCGGATTACCCCGGTCTTTATACCGCTTCCTGATTAGGTATGTCCTCTGTCCTATGGATTATACCACACATATATGTTTCCTACAGTCAGTTTTCACCATTCTTTTTCTATCTCCTCAGCCTGGTTATCTCATGGGGTGTTTCCCCTATTACATGGTCACCTAGCATTTTGTGGTCTGTATACCGTCTCTTGATTAGGTATGTCCTCTGGTCCTATGGACTGTACCATATACATATATGTTTCTTGTCTGCTAGCTCTCATCATTTACTGTCTATCCTTGCAGCCTTGCCAAACACATGGGGTGATTCCCCTACTATATGGTCATCAAGTACAGTCCACAGGCTTCTCTTTCTTGACGTATCCCATCGTCATAGTGTTGGTATGTCCTTTCCATTTTCCCTACATTGTACTCATACTATACCTAACTCCATTATATATTTTGCCTTTTCTAGCAATCACCTTTTATTGCATCCTTTTGATGTGAGCCCCTACATAATACACATTATATCCCTAACACTGGTACGTATCCATATTTCCACTACCTGTAACCATACTGTTTCATGTCTTCCTTCTACATTTTTTCAATTCCTTCTCCTTTTTATGATCTTAGCCCGTATAAACCCTTATCCTGACTACATTTCGAACCACGGATTTTCTATAGCTTTGTGCTGTGCCCCCATCCTACATGTAAGTCTATATAGAAGTTCATCTCCTGATTGCGTCACATTATATACATTGTATATAATTCTCACTTCTTTTCCTTACAGTACGTTTCACATATACTGTATGTGCAGGACTCTTCCTTAATACTATAATATTAAACGGGTAAGCCCCGCCTCCTCCTTTTGTTTCCTCGTTTCTCTTGTTCTCTTGGCTTGCATTTCTCTTTTTCCTTTTCTTTTCCTTTTTCCCCTTTCCTCCCTCTTCTCCTTCGCTCTTTCTTCTTCTCTCTTTTTTCCTCTCCTTGTTACCATATATTCTTCTCCTTCACACCTGATGTAGATTCCATTACACACCCCGTCACCCATGCACGGTAATTGATCCCCTCCTCTCCTCTCCCTTTTTCCCATGTATCATCCCACATACGCTGTGTTGATATGCTATGTATTTATATCATGATGTTATTGTAAATTGTGCCCTTTTTGTATTTCTGTACAATACCGTTTCAGCATCTTATGTCCCTGGTGAAGGCTCACATATGAGCCGAAACGTTGGACCTCACCCTGCTTGTTTTGCCACACATTGACTGCATTGAATTTTTTCACGAATAAAACACCAGCATATTAAAAGCAACTTGATTGGATATTCTCCTTTTCTTCAATTGTGTGCCGGGTTTTCTAATATGCTGTACCTGGCTAGCATACAAAAATATGGCGAAGCCCACGTCATTTTCTTAAAAACGTTTTCAGGGAAAAACCTTTATAAAAAAAAAAAATGCTTCCCTGCATTTCTATTGCCAGTGAAAGTAACACCAAGCAGCGGGAGCCCACAAACAATGTGATTTTTTTTTTTTTTCTTTATTTTTAATTAATTTTTTTTTTAAAAAAAACGGCATGGGCTTCGCCCATCGAGCACCAGAGCATTTTACTGCTCAATTCATCCCAAGTAATCAGATGACTCCAGTGTCGGCCGATTACTTGTTCTGTGTCCCCCTGCATCCATCGCAGCGTGTTCGGGCTGTGAGGTCAGCGGAGTGGAGACAGTGACATGCTCTGCTCTGACTCATAGTGTGCTGCATGTCACTATCTTTCTCCACTCTGGCACTTGTAGTGCAGGTGACCGGATTTAACATGTCACTAACTGTCTCCACTATGGGACTTGTAGTGCAGGTGACCGGATGCTACATGTCACTAACTGCCCCACTCTGAGACTTGTTCAGGTGAGAGTGTATACAGTTGGTACTATGCAGCAGAAATCACAGAGTGGGGCAGTTAGTGACATGTATCATCCGGTCACCTGCACAACAAGTCCCAGAGTGGATACAGTGACATGCAGCACACTATGTGTCAGAGCAGAGCATGTCACCAACTTGCTCTGCTCTGTCACCTGCGGTGCTGCATGTCACGTTTTTGCCGCGATTTGGTGCCTTTTTTGCTGCGTTTTTGCTCACTGCGTTTTTAATCAGTGCACAATGCCATTAAAGATTGTTGATGAAAAAAATAAAAAAGGTCTGATGTCATTTCCTTATTCAAAATGTTCATTGTATGCAGGAGAGCAGACAGCAGCTGCAGAACTACAAGGCTCAGCATCCTCCATTCACTAGTGTATGCAGGAGAGCAGACAGCAGCTGCAGAACTACAAGGCTCAGCATCCTCCATCCAGGACTGTATGCAGTTTTTTACCCAAAAAGAAAAAAAAAATGACGTGGGCTTCGCCATATTTTTGTATGCTAGCCGGGTACAGCAGGCAGGTACGGGCTGCCCCCAACCCCCAGCTGCCTAGTTGTACTCGGCTGGGAACCAAAAATATAGAGAAGCCCTTTTTTTTTTTAATTATTTCATGAATTTCATGAAATAATTTAAAAAAAAAATGACGTGAGCTTCGCCTAATTTTGGTGTCCAGCCGGGTACAACTAGGCAGCTGGGGATTGGAATCCACAGTGAAGGGTGCCCATACAATCAGCTGATGCATCAGTAGAAAAAAAAATAAATAAATAAATAAATACTCACGTCTGTGCTGATGACCGGCAGCTCCTACAGCGGAGTCTGATCCTGGCCCATCACTGCAGGAGCTGCCGGTAATCAGCTGATGAAGTCCCCTGACGGCAGGATCAGCTGATAGCCGGCCGGGCGCGAAAAAGCCGGCGAGACTACGATCAGCTGATGCGTCAGGTGACTGCATCAGGTGATCCACGGCCAGGTGCTGCAAGCTTCGTGCGTGCCCCGGGGAGACTGCACACAGCCGAAGCGGCGGGACCGAGACAGGGGCTGGAAGCAGGCATGGCACCGGGACCCTGCAGACAGGTGAGTATGACATACACACACACATACACACTCACACACTGTATATATACACACACACACTGTATATACACGCGCACACACTTTCTTCCCCTGGCTGTGCAGAGCTGCTGTATCTGTGATTTCTCTGAGTGCACATCCACTGGGAAGAGGCAGGGAGGAGGGTTTGGGTGGGAGCAGAGTGTATTAGACACAATGGGTGTGTTAGATAAGCTAGACACCGCCCTAAAGCCACAAAGAATTCTGGGACTTGTAGGAACTGAACACAGGAAGTCAGAGGAGAGATTAACCCCATCAGAGCTGGAGCCAGCAATGACCGTGTGCTGCTAGTGCACAATGAAAGGTAATTTTGCTGAAAAAACATAATAGATGTGTTGAGGGGCACATATTAGCAAGATTTATCAGAAAAAAAAAAATCAGTTTTGGTAACTGGACAACTTCTTTAAACGTTGCAAACATTTTTATTGTAACTGGAAACGGGACAGGACCGGGTCCTTTCAGTCACCCACCCAAACAAACCTAGACCTTGGTGCCACCGCTAAGCAATAGTGCGCACCCCTTTTCCCCAGTCCAGGAAACAGGAACGGGTCCGGGTATTGCCCAAATGGGACGGGTACAAAATTCCATACCCGGTAGTCTCTCCAGAGGCCCCATGTCCAGGAGAACCCTGACCCGGAGGGTAGTCACCGGTTGCCATGGTGACAGGGCCTCAGCCTCCTCTGCCGCAGGCCCTTCCTCCAATCAGCCTCTCTGGAGACTGTAGGACCTGAAAGGGTGATCCGGGAATTATTTACAAACCCAAAAGTTATTGGGTGGCCTGCAAGTTCTCGGCCTTGTTCATTTAAACGGGCAGAAACGGGGATCAAACAAAGTCCCAACGGGGACGGGTAGTATGGTAGCCGGGAACCATTACCTCACTCAACAGTCCATTCTCCACCGTGGGCCTCCAGTACCACCTTCACATGGTACACTGCTCTGGACCCCGATGGTAGCTCGCTGCAGGCGATCTTTCTCCATATACATGCGGGCATGCACATCCGCTTTACACGCCTCTCAGGCAACGATCTCCCTGCGCAGCTGCTGTTGCTGCTGCTCCCAATACAGAGCGCCGGCTGCCTGCTCCGGGTCAGCCTGTGTGGGGGACGGGCCCAGCCGGAGTCCCTCCGTGCCGGCTACGACCGGCACCTTTGGCAACGAGGGACCCCGCTGTGACTTGGCCTGCTCTGCCGCTTGGCAGCTACATCCCCGCCGTGCCTCAGCCGATGCCAGGTATCTGGGAGCGGTCAACGTGACTTGCAGTGCTGGCTTCGGGTCGAGGACCGCCTCCATCTTGGCCGGGCGGACTGCCGAGATCGTTGTCATCTGGAGCGCGGCTTCCTCTGGGACCGCTGGTGCGTCCAAGTCGGGACGAGGTACTTTCTGGACGCGGGTGCGAAGTGGGGCCGGTATGGGTGTCGGAGAGATGACGGGCTGACTGCTGGCGTCTTCTGCAGGCGGGTCTTTGTAGGCTGGTAGAACGGACTCCACTGCCGATGTTGGTGGCAGCGGACCGAGCGGGGGAGCAGTGGCAACCAGTACAGGCAGCGAGGGAGGCAACATAGAGGGCAGGGGCAGACCAGGTCCCTCAGCCGCATCGACCGACCCCTCAGGGACATAGGGGCGTGGGTCGCTTACCCGCTCCTTCAAGGTTGCCTCCACTTCGCGTGCTCGCACGGTCGCAGCCAGCTCCTCCACCTCGGCCATCCACCGCTCCATTCGGGAATCAGCCTGGGCCTGGATCCTCCGACACATCCTTCCTCGTTGGTGTCCAGGAACGGGTTTCGGCAGAGTCCTGGCGTCCCTGCACTTCACAGCGTCAGTTACATGCCGCAGATCTTCACCCGCTCCCCCTTGGTCTTTTCGCGGCACTCGGCGCTCTTTCTGTTTAGGTTTGCTTTTTAGCTGCGCGCTTTCCTGTACCGCTCTGTTCCCAGGGGGCGGGGCTTCACTCTCCCACTGTTTTCGCGGGGAAGAAGACTTTGGCGGGAAACTTCACGCCAAAAGATGGCGGATTCTGCAATTTTTGAACGGGTCACCGCTGACTTCTACGTCAAGGCGCACTTCCACCGGTAAGTGGATGGGTTCAATCCTGCTCGTGACGCCAAAGAAGTCGATGTGTACCGCCCCAGGGCTCGGCTAGCAGCCGAGCCGCTCGGATCCGGGCTCGTCGGTGTGTGGCTCGAGCACCTCCGAACCCGGGGATCACGTCGCTCTGAAGGGGAAGCTGGCGCTACGTGAGGGGGTGGTCTTCGGTGGGGAGGTTCACGGCCGGGGCCGTGGTGTTTAGGGATTTAAGTTCGTGACGTCACCCACGGATTGTGGTGAGTGTGGATGTGGCGCCCTGGACAAGCCAGGGGCCACAGGTAACAACACACACACACACACCCAGCAGTTTCACAGCAGACATCCCCAGTGAAACTTGATTCCTTTCCTCGGGCTCAGACTGACACACCAGGTGGGCGGAGTCAGGAGATGGAGATGCCCACCCACGAGTTAGCTGGCCTGAGGCAGGAAACAAGCCCAGTCAAGTCCTAGGAGAGGAAGAGAGAGGAGGTCTGCAGAGAGGCAGACATAGCCAGGGGCCTAGGATTGGAGCCTAGGGCCCGCGTGCAGCAGAGAGTCAGGCAGACGGTAGTGGCCGTCTGCAGGGAGCCGGGGAGACAGTTGGTGGAACCGTAGGTAGCCGGGGCTGGGCGGTGGCCCACCGGTACTGAACCGGGGAACCAGTTGGAAGCCGGAACGCAGGAGGAGTGTGCACGGAGGTGAAAGAAAGGACTTATACAACCAAACTGGGTCAGGGGAGAAACAACAACCGCAGCCGTCTGTGGGCACCCGTCCATCCAGCCGAGTGTTTTACCAAGGACTGTGTCGTGATTACTGGCTGAGTGAGTACCCCGTGCCGTGCGGCACAGTGCTGCCCCTGCGAGCCTGCACCTCACCAGGCCCCGCAACCCGCCTGCTACCCATCCACCTACCTCACCGGGCCCCGGGACAACCAACCCCCTACCCACGGAGGGGAGAACTAACATCTAGCTGCTCCATACCATCACTCCCGGGATCCCCGTCCAGAGCAGCGGTGGTGTTCCAATCTCACCACAACCGTGGGTGGCGTCACGGACAATAAATCCCTTACCAAATCCCCTTTTACTGTGGAGCCTGGGATCACAGACCGGGTCACGCCACCGTGATACCCACAGAAGTGACCTCGTGGCCCGGATCTGAGTACCCCCTGGTCCCCGGGCGACACATTTGGCGTCACGAACAGGATCCTACCGCTCTGTCGTTTGGTAGAGGTGCGCCTTGTTACCGCCGGAGGTGTCCGGCCGAAAATTTTGCAAAGCCGCCATCTTGGGCGCGAAAAATTTCCCGCTCGAGCGTCTTCCCCGAGCAGGAAAGGCGTGAAAGTGGAGCCCTGCCCCCTGAAGAAGGAAGTGCTAAAAAGAGGCTAAGGGGGACGGGATGGCGTCCGGCCGCATGTGAACCGCGGCTGTGGAAGCAGGGACGCCAGGACTCTGCCAGTGTTTGGTTCCTGGAACACCGCTGCACGAGATGTCCCGTCCGGCCGGCACCGCTGAAACCTCAGTGCCCGCGGCCAACGCCCCGACTGACCCGTTACCCCTGTCACCGGTAGCGGAGCTCGCAGCGTCTGTGAGGGAGGGCCCAGGCCTTACCATCGTCACCGCCCTGCCACCGGTCCCGGCTTCCATCCCAGCCGCACCGCCGATGACGACGGCCCCGACAGTCTGCCCGGCCGTGACGGAGATGACGACGGCTCCGGCAGTCTGCCCGGCCGCAACGGCAGCGAAGCACCCATCCCGTTAACTATCTGGGCAGCCTGGTTCTGGACTGGGGTCAAGGGGTGCTGCCCATTTCTTAGGGGCAGCATCAGGGCCAGGTTGTTTGGGTGGGTGACTAAAGGACCCGTTCCACTGTTATTATTAAAAGTGTTTGATCACTGTTGCAACGTTAAAGTAATGTGCATCCTGTTGTGGGAAGATTGAAAATGCTTGTGTTTAATGTTTTAATCTTTTGCAGTTTAAAAAAAAAAACGAAAAATAAAACCGGTGATGGACGGGCAGCCCGGGGACGGTCTGCATTTTGCAAAGGGGGAATGTGGCGCCCTGGACAAGCCAGGGGCCACAGGTAACAACACACACACACCCCCACCCCCAGCAGTTTCACAGCAGACATCCCCAGTGAAACTTGATTCCTTTCCTCGGGCTCAGACTGACATACCAGGTGGGCGGAGTCAGGAGATGGAGACGCCCACCCAGAAGTTAGCTGGCCTGAGCTAGGAAACAAGCCCAGTCAAGTCCTAGGAGAGGAAGAGAGAGGAGGTCTGCAGAAAGGCAGACATAGCCAGGGGCCTAGGATTGGAGCCTAGGGCCCACGTGCAGCAGAGAGTCAGGCAGACGGTAGTGGCCGTCTGCAGGGAACCGGGGAGACAGTTGGTGGAACCATAGGTAGCCGGGGCTGGGCGGTGGCCCACCTGTACTGAACCGGGGAGCCAGCTTGAAGCCGGAACGCAGGAGGAGTGTGCACGGAGGTGAAAGGACTTATACCACCAAACTGGGTCAGGGGAGAAACAACAACCGCAGCCGTCTGTGGGCACCCGTCCATCCAGCCGAGTGTTTTACCAAGGACTGTGTCATGATTACTGGCTGAGTGAGTACCCCGTGCCGTGCGGCACAGCGCTGCCCCTGCGAGCCTGCACCTCACCAGACCCCGCAACCCGCCTGCTACCCATCCACCTACCTCACCGGGCCCCGGGACAACCAACCCCCTACCCACGGAGGGGAGAACTAACATCTAGCTGCTCCATACCATCACTCCCGGGATCCCTGTCCAGAGCAGCGGTGGTGTTCCAATCTCACCACAACCGTGGGTGGCATCACGGACAATAAATCCCTTACCAAATCCCCTTTTACTGTGGAGCCTGGGATCACAGACCGGGTCACACCACCGTGATACCCACAGAAGTGACCTCGTGGCCCGGATCTGAGTACCCCCTGGTCCCCGGGCGACACATGGACACCACGGCTGCCATTAACTAGGCTCCTGGAGATGGTGTTGTGCAGCCTGGTGTTGACCCCTCCTTGGGCAGGGGGTGATGGTCCCGGGGCCCGGTGATTGCGAGGTGCGGGCGTGTTAGTGCAGTGCGGTGCGCGGGCACTGTTGTACTCACTATGACAGATACACCGGAGTCTCTGGTAAACCAAAAAGATGGTGGTCGGTGCCCGCAGCCGGCTGCGTCTGGTCCCCCACCCGGTTCGGTGGTTCCCGTCTTTCTCCTGCACCTCGTTTTGTAGATTTTGACTGCCTATGCTTCAGCGACGGTAGTCCGCACCCCAGCTTTGTGTGTGCCGGGAGAGCCCGTTTGCCCGCAGACGCTGGCCCGTGGGATCTCTCTGCCTGAGCAGTGGCTTTCTATCCCCCTCGTTGGGCTGTTGTCTTCAGTCGGGACTTGGGTGGGAAAGAACCTAAGGTCCAGACCCCAATTAGTGAATTCAACTCGGTCCAGTGGCTTCTGGGCCTCGTTCTGGGTCTGAGTACCCCTCCTGGTGCTCCGGTTTCCAGTTGGTTCCCCGGTTCGGTACCGGCGGGCCACTACCCTGTCCCGGTCCCTTACGGTTTCACCAGCCGTCTTCCTGGCTCCTGCAGGCGGCAACCACCGTCTGCCTCCTGGCCACAGGGTATCCAGGCTATGACCCAGATCCCTGACAGACGTTTACTCTTAACTCCTCTCCAACTACTCCACTCTCCTCTCCCTCCTAACGGGTCTCTTGTGTTTTTCCCGCCTCAGGCTATCCGAACTCCTCGGTGGGCATGGCCAACTGCCTGGCTCCGCCCCCTGGTGTGAACGTCAAGACCTGAGAGGGGTGACTCAGGGTTTTTAGGTTGGCTGCTGTTACCTTGTTAGGGGACGGGTGTTTGTGCAAGGGCCTGTCTGTGACTACCTGGCTAGTCCAGGGCGTCACACATGTGTCGCGCCCAGGGAAGGGTGTACTCGGTCCCGGGCGGTTGCAAATGGGGATGTCACTCTGGTGGTCGTTGCCCGGTCCCATGCCCTGGTGCTTCATTTGTAAAAAGGGGGTATTTACAGTAGGGGTGAAAGTTAGTGTCCATGACGCCACCTGCGGGTTACGGTTAAAGGTGTAGAACCGCCACTGCTGAATGTGGGTACTCACAGAGCTGGTGGTGGTAGCAGCAATGATGTTAGGCCCTCTGCAAGTAGAGCCGTGCCTGAGAGATGGGAAGGGCAATAACGGAGATCACACAAGTTTGTCTTGAACAGTCTCTACTCACTCAGGCCCTTGGATTGCTGGTTCAGGTCCCTTGGAGTATCAGTGCCAATGTAGCGACCCACGTTGCGCTGTCCCCGTCACTCTCTGTTGGTTGGGAACCGGTAGCGTGGAGTGTTTGGGGCTCGACTGTCCCTTTTGGGGGTTGCAGTCTTCTTTTACATACGGCGGGCAGTGCGGACCCTGTGGGGAGGTAAGTGTCCAAACCCCATTCCTAGTTTACTGCTGATGCCACTAGATTATTTGGTTCGGTGAAGTCCATGAAGGTGTCCTCACCGTGCAGGTGATTATCAAGCCGTGTACAACTGGCGCCTGATCTAGGGCCCTGTGCCCCGTGCGTGCTCTGGTCCCAGTGGTATCTGTTTGTACCTGCCCTGGCGACCTCTCTCCCGTGCCCCCGGGTCACTGTTGCACAGACCCAGCTCAGGCAGGTCCACACACCTCACTGTGTGCCACCGACTCATTGTCCCCTGCCACCAGGCTGGCTAATCCCGGGACTCGTTCCTACCTCTAGGCGAACATCCCCTTTCATGGTTAACCCTCTATGCCTGGTGTGGTGTGTAGAACTAGGATTTTGGTTGTCCTTTGGTGGTATCGGCACTGGTGTTCCGGGTCCCAGGGGGTAGGTCCTGCATCACCAAGAGGATGCAGTTCCTTGTAGTGCCCTGAGTGGCTCAGGGGTGCTACACATGTAACCTAAACTGAATTTTGTAGTGACCCACAATAGACTGCGGCACTAAAAAATGGCTGCTATTAATCCTTATGTTTTCTTTTCGAACAGGAGAGAGAGTTTGGTAAAGAAAGAGTTCCGAGGGCGGTGTCCTGTAAGTACCGCCATATGGATATCTAAATTACAATAGCGGGATGATAGCAACAAACAGACATTTTTGCTCTGGTAGACTTGAAGCGTTGCTCTTATCTTCACCAATGAGTATAGTCGGATAGAGCTTGTAAAAAGACGTAGTTTTGCAATTTACGGCATATTAAAATTTTCAGATATTAAGATTTTTCTTAAATGTTTTTACTTTACTGATTATTGCCTTGGGGACTGACCACCGCTGCTAGCCAGCAGAAAATGCATAGTGCTTGCAAGTACATTTCTATCGTGACCTCCTAATCCCAGGCATCTTCAGCGCAGTGCTTACAAGCTAGATAGTAGCGGTGGTCGGTCTCCTAGGCAACCAGTTGTAAACAAAAGAAAAAAGTATTGATATCTCAGAAACAGCTGCAAATTATAATAAGCAGTAAATTGCAAAAGTACCAATCAAAAATATCTAAATATCTATCTATGAAGAAGGAAATAAAGGGAATTACTCTTTAATAAAGAGTTGGATATAATATTCCACTTCTGTTTGTTGCAGCTCTACAGAGTGTATATCAGTATGTGTATTACACGGACCTCACCCTGGAAGGATACGCCAGTGCTGCAGCTGAAGCTTATTTTATAAGCCCATTAGCTGTACCATACACCATCTATTTCAATTCTACTTTAAGCATGACCCTGGCACAGATCACGATCACTACAGGTAAAACTTTTATACGTTATCTGCAGCGGCGTAGCTAGGTGTTTGACTCAAGGCGGCGAACATTTCTGAATGGGCCCTTAACCAGGTAACCATGTTTACCCCTCTGTAACCCTCTTTCCTACACAGCCTGCACCCCTCTGTCACAGCCTGCACCCATCTGTCACACCCTGCACCCCTCTATCACACCCTGCACCCCTCTGTCACAGCCTGCACCCATCTGTCACAGGCTGCACCCCGCATCACACCCTACACCCTCCTGTCACACCCTGCAGCCATCTGTCACACCCTGCACCCATTTGTCACACCCTGCACCCCTCTATCACACCCTGCACCCCTCTATCACACCCTGCACCCCTCTGTGACACCCTGCACCCACCTGTCACACCCTGCACCCATCTGTTACACCCTGCACCTCTGTCACACCCTGCGCTCCTTTGTCAGACCCTGCACCCATCTGTCACATCCTGCACTCCTCTGTCAGACCCTGCACCCATCTGTCACATCCTGCGCCCCTCTATCACACCCTGCACCCCTCTATCACACCCTGCACCCCTCTGTGACACCCTGCACCCACCCTGCACCCATCTGTTACACCCTGCACCTCAGTCACACCCTGCACTCCTCTGTCAGACCCTGCACCCATCTGTCACATCCTGCGCCCCTCTATCACACCCTGCACCCCTCTATCACACCCTGCACCCCTCTGTGACACCCTGCACCCATCTTTCACATCCTGCACCCATCTGTCACACCTTGTACCTCAGTCACACCCTGCACCCTTCTGTCAGACGCTGCACCCCCCATGACCTCCTCTTCCCTCATTACCTGTTATGTGGCCTTATCTTCTACAGCTTCTCCTTTATTTCATGGTTCCTCCCACAAGGGTCACATGGGCTTTACGTTATCGTAGGTACTGCACCACTTGTAGATATTTTGTTCCGTCTGGGCTGGTTAGGCTGCTTTCACACATCCGGTTTTTGCAGTGCGGCTCGATCCGGCTCAAAAACCTATGCAACGGATACGGTGAAAAAAACTGATCCGTTGCATGTTTTTCCATGCGGTCCGTCCGTTTTTTGATGGATGCGGCTTGATACTAAGCATGCGCAGTTCAAAAAATCGTATCCGGCGGCCGGATGCGGTTTTTGCCGCAGGACACCGCATCCGGCGTCCATTGGCTTGCATTGTAAATCGTGCCGCATCGCGCCGGATCCCGTGCAATGCGTTTTTTTCGCCGCACAAAAAACGTGCCAGGCAACGTTCCATCCGGCTGCTGCATGGGCTAAATATGCCGCATCCGGCAAAAACCGGACGCAACACAAGGCCATGCGGCACAATACGGTGCTAATGTAAGTCTATGCGGAAAAAAACGCAACCGGCGTAAAAAAAAAAAAGGTTGCGTTTTTTCTGCAAAGCGCCGTATTGTGCCGCTCAGCAAAAACCGGATGTGTGAAAGCAGCCTTACCTGCAATGATAAGTTGGTCAATAGCAATTTGTTATTTCATACCCATATAAATCAGCTTTAATCTGAAAGAAGGTTACTACAATGAGGCAAGCATCAAAGGCACATGAAGAATTGTTAACTTTCTGATATAAAGAGTACCTATCTTTTTGGGTAACTTTTCAGAATAAGCTTTTGTGTGTTTTTCTGGTCCATATGATGTGTATTTTTCATCATTTTTCCCATTTGCAGGCCCTAGCTTCAATTTTCTGTTGTCTCTGAGCTAGTGTGAAGTCTTCTCCCACTAGCTCAGCGACAACTGAAAATTACAGCTAATTCCATGTCTGTAGTTCATATAGACACGAGGGATTCCTGTTCTCCCGTCCAGGGCTGTATATTCGGTTTCTGCTGCATTTTTTGTGCCAAATCAGTGGAGGGAAAACATTTCTCTGATATTTTCCTCTAGCTAAGTTATTCTTAAAGATAAACAGATCGATCCTCAGAGGATAAACTTCAAGTTTAATGTCTTGAGATCCACAGATACCCGGGAATCAGAACACTCTGCATTTCAATTTGTGAGGACCACTAAATAAACAATAACCAGTGTGATGTCACGCACTGCTGAAGTATCAGCCAGCGAGATATTCACATTTTGCACTTCACAATTTTCAGAATTACATTTTTTAAATAATTAGAAAACCATATATCATTTACTTTACAATTTCAAAAATACCACTTCGTGTTAGTAAAATCCATTAAAAATACATTTGTTTGTTGGGGTAATATGAAAAAAATGCAGAAAAGTTGACTGGGTATGAATACTTTTTCAAGGCACCGTATATAGTCACATTACCTACACACAGCCACGTTTGTAAGTGTATTACATATACACTTATTGTGCCTTCTTATAATTGCGCGAGACAGGAGCATGAATTTGTGAGTATTAGTGATGAGCGGACACTACCATGCTCGGGTGCTCAGTACTGGTAACTAGTGATGAGCGAGCACTACCATGCTCAGGTGCTCAGTACTGGTAACTAGTGATGAGCGGGCACTACCATGCTCAGGTGCTCGGTACTCGTAACTAGTGATGAGCGGGCACTACCATGCTCGGGTGCTCAGTACTCGTAACTAGTGATGAGCGAGCACTACCATACTCATGTGCTCAGTATTTGTAACTAGTGATGAGCGGGCACTACCATACTCATGTGCTCAGTATTTGTAACTAGCGATGAGCGGGCACTACCATGCTCAGGTGCTCTGTACTCGTAACTAGTGATGAGCGGGCACTACCATGCTCGGGTGCTCTGTACTCGTAACTAGTGATGAGCAGGCACTACCAGGCTCGGGTGCTCAGTACTCGTAACTAGTGATGAGCGGGCACTACCATGCTCGGGTGCTCTGTACTCGTAACTAGTGATGAGCGGGCACTACCATGCTCGGGTGCTCAGTACTCGTAACTAGTGATGAGCGGACACTACCATGCTCGGGTGCTCTGTACTTGTAACTAGTGATGAGCGGGCACTACCATGCTCATGTGCTCAGTACTTGTAACTAGCGATGAGCGGGCACTACCATGCTCATGTGCTCAGTACTTGTAACTAGCGATGAGCGGGCACTACCATGCTCAGGTGCTCGGTACTCGTAACTAGTGATGAGCGGGCACTACCATGCTCAGGTGCTCGGTACTCGTAACTAGTGATGAGCGGGCACTACCATGCTCAGGTGCTCTGTACTCGTAACTAGTGATGAGCGGGCACTACCATGCTCAGGTGCTCTGTACTTGTAACTAGTGATGAGCGGGCACTACCATGCTCAGGTGCTCGGTACTCGTAACTAGTGATGAGCGGGCACTACCATGCTCGGGTGCTCAGTACTCGTAACTAGTGATGAGCGAGCATTACCATACTCATGTGCTCAGTATTTGTAACTAGTGATGAGCGGGCACTACCATACTCATGTGCTCAGTATTTGTAACTAGTGATGAGCGGGCACTACCATACTCATGTGCTCAGTATTTGTAACTAGCGATGAGCGGGCACTACCATGCTCAGGTGCTCTGTACTCGTAACTAGTGATGAGCGGGCACTACCATGCTCGGGTGCTCTGTACTCGTAACTAGTGATGAGCAGGCACTACCAGGCTCGGGTGCTCAGCACTTGTAACTAGTGATGAGTGAGCACTACCATGCTCGGGAGCTCTGTACTCGTAACTAGTGATGAGCGGGCACTACCATACTCATGTGCTCAGTATTTGTAACTAGCGATGAGCGGGCACTACCATGCTCAGGTGCTCTGTACTCGTAACTAGTGATGAGCAGGCACTACCATGCTCAGGTGCTCTGTACTCGTAACTAGTGATGAGCGGGCACTACCATGCTCGGGAGCTCTGTACTCGTAACTAGTGATGAGCGGGCACTACCATGCTCGGGAGCTCTGTACTCGTAACTAGTGATGAGCGGGCACTACCATGCTCAGGTGCTCTGTACTCGTAACTAGTGATGAGCAGGCACTACCATGCTCAGGTGCTCTGTACTCGTAACTAGTGATGAGCGGGCACTACCATGCTCGGGAGCTCTGTACTCGTAACTAGTGATGAGCGGGCACTACCATGCTCGGGTGCTCAGCACTCGTAACTAGTGATGAGTGAGCACTACCATGCTCGGGAGCTCTGTACTCGTAACTAGTGATGAGCGGGCACTACCATGCTCGGATGCTCAGTACTCGTAACTAGTGATGAGCGGGCACTACCAGGCTCGGGTGCTCAGCACTCGTAACTAGTGATGAGTGAGCACTACCAAGCTCGGGTGCTCTGTACTTGTAACTAGTGATGAGCGGGCACTACCATGCTCGGATGCTCAGTACTCGTAACTAGTGATGAGTGAGCACTACCATGCTCGGGTGCTCAGTACTAGTAACTAGTGATGAGCGGGCACTACCATGCTCGGGTGCTCAGTACTAGTAACTAGTGATGAGCGGGCACTACCATGCTCGGGTGCTCAGTACCTGTAACTAGTGATGAGTGGGCACTACCATGCTCGGATGCTCAGTACTCGTAACTAGTGATGAGCGGGCACTATCATGCTCGGATGCTCAGTACTCGTAACTAGTGATGAGCGGGCACTACCATGCTCAGGTGCTCAGTACACGTAACTAGTGATGAGCGGGCACTACCATGCTCGGATGCTCAGTACTCGTAACTAGTTATGAGTGAGCACTACCAAGCTCGGGTGCTCTGTACTTGTAACTAGTGATGAGCGGGCACTACCATGCTCGGGTGCTCAGTACACGTAACTAGTGATGAGCGAGCACTACCATGCTCGGATGCTCAGTACTCGTAACTAGTGATGAGCGGGCACTACCATGCTACGAGTGCCGAGCATGTGAGCATGGTAGTGCTCACTCATCACTAGGTATGAGTACCAAGATCCCAAGAATGGTAGTGCCTGCTCATTATTAGGTATGAGTACAGAGCACCCGAGCATGGTAGTGCTCGCTCATCACTACTCTTTACTCCTCACCCTTCATAGAGTTTAATAAGCAGCTGTAACCTGATACTTTAGTGAGCTGGCAGTATGTCTTGCTTTGGACCAAGATGGATTTCAGCTATACAATGTGGAGGGATTGCATGGTAGTGCCCGCTCATCACTAGTTACGAGTACTGAGCTCCCGAGCATGGTAGTGCCCGCTCATCACTAGTTACGAGTACTGAGCTCCCGAGCATGGTAGTGCCCGCTCATCACTAGTTACGAGTACTGAGCACCCGAGCATGGTAGTGCCCGCTCATCACTAGTTACGAGTACCGAGCACCTGAGCATGGTAGTGCCCGCTCATCACTACCGTAGTTACGAGTACTGAGCACCTGAGCATGGTAGTGCCCGCTCATCACTAGTTACCAGTACTGAGCACCCGAGCATGGTAGTGCCTGCTCATCACTAGTTACGAGTACTGAGCTCCCGAGCATGGTAGTGCCCGCTCATCACTAGTTACCAGTACTGAGCACCCGAGCATGGTAGTGCCCGCTCATCACTAGTTACAAGTACTGAGCACCCGAGCATGGTAGTGCCCGCTCATCACTAGTTACAAGTACCGAGCACCCGAGCATGGTAGTGCCCGCTCATCACTAGTTACGAGTACCGAGCACCTGAGCATGGTAGTGCCCGCTCATCACTAGTTACGAGTACTGAGCACCTGAGCATGGTAGTGCCCGCTCATCACTAGTTACAAGTACCGAGCACCCGAGCATGGTAGTGCCCGCTCATCACTAGTTACGAGTACCGAGCACCTGAGCATGGTAGTGCCCGCTCATCACTAGTTACGAGTACTGAGCACCTGAGCATGGTAGTGCCCGCTCATCACTAGTTACCAGTACTGAGCACCCGAGCATGGTATTGCCCACTCATTACTAGTTACGAGTACTGAGCTCCCGAGCATGGTAGTGCCCGCTCATCACTAGTTACGAGTACTTAGCGCCCAAACATGGTAGTTGTCACTCATCACTCCTCACCCTCTATAGAATTTAATAAGTAGCTGTAACCTGATACCTTCCTGAGTTGGCGGTACGTCTTGTTTTGGACCAAGATGGATTTTAGCTACTTTTAATGAAGTGAAGATACAATGTGAAGGGGTCTGTAATACAATGTCGGAAAGGAATTCTCCAATATGACTGTCTCTTGTTCTAGAGTGTAATGTGACGGATACAGGGAAGATGTGCGCCTGTAAGACCGGATACATATGGAACATCGCTGTGTGCTACACCTATCGTCCATGCAGCAATTCCTCCTCTTTTTGTTCCTGCCTGATTATCCCGGACGACAATATTCCCTACTGTGAGATTCCTCGAAACATATCTGATTACAGAGGTAAGTCAGTATACTGTACGGCTACCATCGGGACATAAAAAGAACAATAGAGAAATCCAGGACACAGAGCACCAGATGTCCTCCTTTTTGTAATTTTATTAGTGTAGAAAATTCACAATATTTCGGCCATGCAAGGCCTTTATCAAGCCATAGAAAAAGAGAGATATGGCTTGATAAAGGCCCTGCGCTGCCGAAACGTTATGATTTTTCTCTACCAAAAACATTACTAATAGGAGGACGTCTGGTGCCCGGGTTCCTGGAATTCTCTGTATTGCTACAACCTTGTGGAGGGTTGCACCAAGTGCGCACAGAGTGGTGCTCGGAACTCATCTATTACAGATAAAAAGAAGCATACTTCTTACCTAAAGGGTTAATTGTTTGTGAAAGATAAGCTGGCATTTAGCTAGGTATAAACCCTTAGGGCGGCTTTGCACACTACGACATCGCAGGTGCGATGTCGGTGGGGTCAAATTGAAAGTGACGCACATCCAGCATCGCATGCGACATCGTAGTGTGTAAAGCCTAGATGATACGATTTACGAGCGCAAAATCGTCGTAATCGTATCATCTGTGCAGCGTCGGCGTAATCCATAATTATGCTGACGCGACGGTCCGATGTGGTTCCTCGCTCCTGCGGCAGCACACATCGCTGTGTGTGAAGCCGCAGGAGCGAGGAACATCTCCTACCCGCGTCACCGCGGCTTCCGTAGGATATGCGGAAGGAAGGAGGTGGGCAGGATGTTTACATCCTGCTCATCTCCGCCCCTCCGCCGCTATTGGTCGCCTGCCGTGTGACGTCGCTATGACGCCGCACGACCCGCCCCCTTAGGAAGGAGGCAGGGCGACGGCCAGAGCGACGGTCGCAGGGCGGGTGAGTGCGTGTGAAGCTGGCGTAGCGATAATGTTCGCTACGCCAGCTATCACAGATATCGTACCTGCGACGGGGGCGGTGACTATTGCGTGCGACATCGCAGCATCGGCTTGCGATTTCGCAACGTGCAAAGCCCGCCTTAAGGACCAAGCCATTTCACATTTCTGTATTTTACCTTCTATCCTTCCCGTTCTCCAAAATACTTCTTTTCGTTTTCAGTAGACATAGCCGCATGAGGCCATGTTGTTTTTTTTGTGCAGGAGAAGCTGTAGTTTTGAATGATTCCCTTCATTTTCTATGTAAAAAAAAAAAATTGAAAAAATTTAATTGTCTTCTTTTTGAAGTAAAGGGGTTTTCCAATTTGGGCTGTAGTTGGTTTAAAGAAACCTATGTTCTTTACCTCAGTGTTTGTAGCTAAAACCAGGAGTGGAACGATCAGAGGAAAAGTATAAAAGAAACATGGGCACCACTGCTGTATTTTTTACCACTCCTGGTTTTGGCTTAGAAATACTAAGGTAAAAAAATCTGTGGCCTAACAGACACTGCGAGCAGCCATGGAGACAAAGCGCTGATTCCAGGGAGGGTAAGAACAAGATTAGTTTTTGTTTTTTTACACCCCGTCATGACCTTGGACATATCAGTACATACGCAGGCTCGTGTGGTGAGCCCATGTTTCCCTGCAGATGTCTCATCAGCCGACTCGTGCCTCTAACAGGTGTGGGTGGATCGGTGATCCACACGCTCCTGTTAACTAATTAATTCCTACCGTCAATCTCTGGCAGTGGGATTTAACGCCGGCCTGTGGGGAATGCATCATTCCCTGCTGCCATCAGCGACCCTGCGACATGATCATGGGGCGCTAATGGGTTGTCATGACAGCCGGGGGTCAGTTGATGAGTAGTGATGGGTGGACCCGGACTGTAAAAGTCCGGATCCGTGAAGTTTCAAATCTGAGCTTGGTATCATAATATGGGGAGACCATACGCCAATTTACTTATTTTTATACAATGACAGGGGCCCACAGAGAGGTTTTGTGTTTGCAAGCAGTCAGACACTGTCACACAGGCTGGCAACACATCTGACTACAACCAATCACAGACGCCAGGACTGCTGGTGGGCGGGGAAAGCAGTGAATACGGATGAGCAAGAATGAATGGCACCGGAAGTAAAATGAGGGACCCGGAAGAAACTACAGCTGCGGCAGTGCCTCGGTATATATAGCGTGCTTGCTTTAATCCCCTTACACCTTCTACCACCATTTATAAGTGCCGGAGTGCGGAAATACCACAGTATTTCTACACATAGTAAAATTCATGGTCTCCTTTGAATCCTAGGCAGGTCTCAAGGGAGCTATGAAATGACAAGCCCAGAGGTCTTCAGTAGACCCCCAGCTTTTACAGCAGCCCATCAGCGCCCCATGATCATATCACAGGCACGTTAATGAGTACATAGCATGTTGCGCCCCCATGCCGGTCCACTGCTGTCAGAGTTTGATAGCGGCATTTAACAGGTTAATAGTTGCAAATGGCAAAAGGATTGTTGGTGATAGCTCCTAGCTGTGTCACAACTATTACCTGCTGGGTGTGGAGCGAGCTCACACCCACTACCTGCTTGCATGTACAGTACAGTGGATGTCGGTAAGAGATTAAAGGATATGCAATTAAAAGATTGGACCACCAACAAAAAAAAAAATTAGAGGCCCTGAAAAAGTTGTAAAATGAGAAAATAAAATAGGAAAAAATAGTAGACTTGTTTGAAAGTTTACATATATGATAATGTTCCCCTGAGGAAGTAATATGCAAAACGCGCGTCGGGTGCATTTTTCCTGACTAGTGGCTTGAATCATATGTCACTGTACATTTTTACCTTTCTCATTCCCATTCTTATGGGTCATTAATTATTCTATATAATAACTTTATTGCACCATTCGGATCTCCATTTGTAACTATTTTGACCTCTTATATTATACTAGAAGATGGCCCGATTCTACGCATCGGGTATTCTAGAATTTACATATTGTGTAGTTCATGTATGATTTTTGTTATATATATATATAGATGTTGTTGTGTGTAGTCACCAAGTGTTTGTGTAGGGCGCTGTACATGTTCTGGGTGTTGTCTGGGTGTGGCGGGGGGTGAGAGCGGTGTTGTATGTGTGTTGCGTGTGTTGCGTTGTTTGTGGAGTGCTGTGTGTCTGTAGCGTTGTGTGTGTGTGTTGCGCGGTTTGTGTGGGTGTGGGGTGTGTGTGTGTGTTTTGGGGGGAGGTATGTTTTGTGCAATGTGTGTGTTGTGCGGTATGTGCGTATATTTATGTATGCCGCGGTGTTTGTGTGTTGGGTGTTGTGTGTGTGCGGCGTTGTCTGTGTGTGTGGGTGTCTGTGTAGGGCGGTGTTTGAGGTTCCCAGTGTGTGTGTGGTGTGTTGTGTGTGTGTGTGTTGGGGGGAGGTGTGCACCTCCCATCGTGCTCCATCCCCCATGCTGTGCACCCCCCATCGTGCCCCATCCCCCATGCTGCGCACCCCCCATCGTGCTCCATCCCCCATGCTGCCCAACCCCCATCGTGCTCCATCCCCTATGCTGCGCATTCCCCATCGTGCTCCATCCCCGATGCTGCGCACCCCCCATCGTGCTCCATCCCCCATGCTGCGCACTCCCCATCGTGCTCCATCCCCGATGCTGCGCACCCCCCCATCGTGCGCCATCCCCCATGCTGCGCACTCCCCATCGTGCTCCATCCCCCATGCTGCGCACTCCCCATCGTGCTACATCCCCCATGCTGCGTACCCCCCATCGTGCTCCATCCCCCATGCTGCGCACCCCCATCGTGCACCATCCCCCATGCTGCGCACTCCCCATCGTGCTCCATCCCCCATGCTGTGCACTCCCCATTGTGCTCCATCCTCCATGCTGCGCACTGCCCATTGTGCTCCATTCCCCATGTTGCGCACCCCCCATCGTGCTCCATCCCCCATGCTGCGCACCCCCCATCGTGCTCCATCCCCCATGCTGCGCACCCCCCATCGTGCTCCATCCCACATGCTGCACACTCCCCATCGTGCTCCATCCCCCATGCTGCGCACTCCCCATCGTGCTACATCCCCCATGCTGCGCACCCCCCATCGTGCTACATCCCCCATGCTGTGCACCCCATCGTGCTCCATCCCCCATGCTATAATAGTTCTCCTATTATACTCAGAGAGGAGTATAATAGGAGGACTATAATAGGAGGAGTAGTCCTGGGGGGAGAGGAGTATAATGCCGGCTCCCTGCACATGTGTACCGGGATCCGGTGTACGCTGGTAACTATGATACACATCGGGTAACTAAGGGACCTTAGTTACCCGATGTGTATAATGGTTACCAGCGTTCACCGGCTCCGTCATGATCCCAGCATCACAAGGGTATGTTTGGCGCTGCTGGGATCGTGACGGAGCCGGTGTACACTGGTAACTATGATACACATCGGGTAACTAAGGGACCTTAGTTACCTGATGTGTATAATGGTTACCAGCGTACACCGGCTCCGTCGCGATCCCAGCAGCGCAAGGTTATGTCTGGCGATGCGTGCGGAGGGCCGAGGCGAGCGGGCAATCCATGCGGAGGGCGGGGCCAGGCCGAGGCGAGCGACCAATCCGTGGGGGGGCGGAGCCGAGGCGAGCGGCCAATCCGTGTGGGGGGCGGGGCCATGGCGAGCCCAGCGGCCAATCAGCTTTGTGTCACCGTAAGGACACAATTTTGGAGCAAGACAGACAGACAGACAGACAGACAGAATAAGCCAATTATATATATATAGATCATATCTGTATGTTCATATACTAAGTAAGATTTATAGACGACCTAAAAAACAACCACCTCTAATATACTGGTTCATTTGGTTCAGATTTACCTTTAAAAGTTTTCCACCATTTCTTTACATTTTTCATAAATATTAAATTGTATTTTTGTTTTTACTTCTCCAGTTTACATGAAGGGGTCAATTACTCTAAATGAAACCTTTACAACAGATCTCCTAGACCCAACCTCGGTAAAGTACCAAGAGATGGAAATCAATATAACTCTTTCCGTAAGTATCACTGTTTTGTCCTGGTACTAGGACTTGTTTGTCCAAAAGCCCCAAATGTGAAGGTAACCTTCTTTCAGTATTACTAAGGCCTCCTTCACACCTCCCTGTCTCCCCATGTGAGGTGTCCGTTTTCACACGTACCGAAGCCACTTTAACATGCATTCTAATTAAAGTCATTAGAGAGCTTCACACCTCTGTGTTTTCACATGGACCGTGTGCCCATATGAAACAACTGCGTGTCCAGGTGATTCTCATGGAGACAAGTCAGTTTTTTTCCGGCAGCAAGGGTCAAATACGAACTTCACAAGGATGGCATCAGTGTGACATCGGTGGAACTCGTACTGGAAAAAACAGATGATACTAAAATGAATGGTTTTCTTGGTGTAAAAGATCATAGAATCATAGAATGGTAAAATTGGAAGGGACCTCAAGGGCCATCGGGTCCAACCCCCTGCGAGTGCAGGTTTTCCTAAACCATCCCAGCTATATGTTTATTCAGATTCCACTTGAAAATTTCCATTGATGGAGAGCTTCCTACCTCCCGTGATAGCCTGTTCCACAAATGTGCAAAGTTAAAAAATGATAGATAAGTGAGAGATAGAGGGAGAGGTAGAATAGAGTAATATAATACAACAGAGAGAAAAGAGAGATAGTTAGATTTATTAAATAATTTACAAAAAAAATGACATGGGGTTCCCCCCTAATTTTCATAACCAGCACAGGTACAGCAGCAGCTGCAGGCTGTAATCCTCACCTGTCAGCTGTACCTTGGCTGATTTTTAAAAATAGAAGGGATCCCATACTGATTTTTTTTTTTTAATTATTTGAAAAAAATAATTACAATAACGGCACAGGGTCCCCCCATTTTTTCAAAACCAGCCAAGGGAAAGCAGACAACTGGGGGCTGATATAATTAGGGTGGGAAGGGTGATGGTTACTTGGTCCTTCCCAGCCAAAAAATAGCAGCCCACAGCCACCTCACAAGTGGCGCATCTATGAGATGCACCAGATCTGGCTCTGTACTTGGCTCTTCCCGTTGCACTGCTGCAGTAGAAAATTGGGTAATATATGTGGTTGATGCCAGCTGTGAATTGACAGCTGGTATCAAGCCCTGGTATTAGTGATGGGTGGGCATTTATCGGACACTCCCATTACTAAGCCAGTAGTTAAAAATAGAAAAAAAACAAGTATAAATATAAATATAAAAATATTTATTTAATACAATATTTAAGAAAACACCACCTGACTACAGCCCTTGTTCACCAATTTATTTAAAATTAAAAAAAAGCTTTGCTGTAATCCATATGGAGGTCCCACGACATTCACAAATGCGAACCTGAAAAACAGTTAAAGAGAAAATTAGTGAAGAAATAAAGACAGAACACACCCTCATTTACAAATTTATATCCCTGTAAAATCCCTAATCCAAGTCACCTGTAACCCATATTGAGGTCCCACGACGTTCCCAGACTCAGTGTCCCAGCCACGGACAGCAGCCACGGCCGGCTCATACATTGTACTGTGTGATAACCATGGCAGTGACTTGCAGTGGTCTCATGAGGGCCTATGCTGGGGGTTGAAACATTGCTGCCGTTTGTTTATTAGTGATGCCATAATAAAACAAACTGAATATTACTGGATGCTGAGGTCATATTATTTTACTTGGACTTTAAAAGGACTCTATAAATGGGTTATTGCTACCGCATCTGAGAACAGCATGATGTAGGCAAAGAGACTCTGAATCCAATGATGTATCCCTTAGATTACTGGGTACAGCTATTCTGAAACAATCAGAGATTTTAGATTGAGCCATGCAGCAGAGTTGAAAATGCTGGCCCCGCCCACACCAGGCTCTCTATAAACATTGTTTATTGACAGTGAGGTGCCAATCAGAGGAGGGGGTGTGTTTGATGGCACAACCAGCTAGTCAGAACAATAATAAGGTCCTGCTTCTAAATCATACATTGTAAATAAACAACACCACAGATCTTGACAAGAGAGGTATTACTGAATTCTCTGTGTTAACCCTTACAGCATGTTGACTTCAGATTACATAGCAAAACCCTGCTGAGAGATTCCTTTAACTATTTTATCAAACTATCCGAAATTACTTCAACCTATCCAAATGTAACCTTAAATTCTACACTTAACTTTTGCATACTGGTATATAAAGCAATTGAATTGTAATTATGACTGGCAGACTTGCATTTGTTGGCACCTTCCCACTAACCTTCCTATTTCTTTCCTAATTCCCTAATTCTATGTATCTTACTTCCCCCTCTCTAATATCACCTCCTTTCCTGTTTATTATTAAAATAAATTAAAAAAAAAATCAAATAATAAAAAGCAAAACCCAAATGCTAGTTTCTCAATGATGCCTGTGGATTTTCTTGCAGCTGCTGAATGCCTATACAAAGATTTGCAATCCTCTCAATGTGTCAGTGCTTGGTTTCAGGTAAAAATAAATAAATACTTATAACAAAAAAATGCCAAAAAAAAGTTAATTGATGTTGATTAAAGATGTCTATTCCTACTGTTCTAAGTCCAGGAAGCGTGGTTGCCAACTATAGGATGGTGGTTTCAGGTCCCCTATCAGCTTCTCAGTTGTCATCAAGCAACACTATGGTTAAACAATCAAATCCAGGCGTCATTTCATCACAGCTCAAAACCGCAGGTAATGAACGCAGAACACAGAGTCTAGAAAAGCTCCAATACCTCCTGTGAACAAATTCACTGGACGCGCTTCAAAAAGTAATATTACATTTAGTACAAGAATCTACATAACTACTATAATACTGCCTCTATATACAAGAATATAACTACTATAATACTGCTCCTATGTACAAAAATATGACTACTATAATACTGCCCCTATGTACAAGAATATAACTACTATAATACTGCTCTCTATGTACAAGAATATAACTACTATAATGCTGCCCCATGTAGAAGAATATAACTACTAAAATACTGCTGCTATGTGCAAGAATATAACTACTATAATACTGCCCCTATGTACAAGAATATAACTACTATAATACTGCTCCTATGTAAAAGAATATAGTTACTATAATACTGCCCCCTATGTACAAGAATATAACTATTATAATACTACCCCCTATGTACAAGAATATAACTATTATAATACTACCCCCTATGTACAAGAATATAAATACTATAATACTGCTCCTATGTACAAGAATATAACTAATATAATAATGCCACTATGTACAAGAATATAACTACTATAATACTGACCCCCATAGTACAAGAATATAACTACTATAATACTGCCCTCTCTGTACAAGAATATAACTGCTATAATACTGCTCCTATGTACAAGAATATAACTACTATAATACTGCTCCTATGTACAAGAATATAACTACTATAATACTGCCCCCTATGTACAAGAATATAACTATTATAATACTACCCCCTATGTACAAGAATATAACTACTATAATACTGCTCCCTATGTACAAAAATATAACTGCTATAATACTGCCCCCTATGTACAAGAATATAACTACTATAATACTGCCCCCTATGTACAAGAATATAACTACTATAATACTGCCCCCTATGTACAAGAATATAAATACTATAATACTGCTCCTATGTACAAGAATATAACTAATATAATAATGCCACTATGTACAAGAATATAACTACTATAATACTGCCCCCTATGTACAAGAATATAAATACTATAATACTGCTCCTATGTACAAGAATATAACTAATATAATAATGCCACTATGTACAGGAATATAACTACTATAATACTGACCCCCATAGTACAAGAATATAACTACTATAATACTGCCCTCTATGTACAAGAATATAACTACTATAATACTGCTCCCTATGTACAAAAATATAACTGCTATAATACTGCTCTCTATGTACAAGAATATAACTACTATAATACTGCCCCTATGTACAAGAATATAACAACTATAATACTGCACCTATGTACAAGAATATAACTACTATAATACCGCCCCTATGTACAAGAATATAACAACTATAATACTGCACCTATGTATAAGAATATAACTACTATAATACTGCTCCTATGTACAAGAATATAACTACTATAATACTGCTCCTATGTACAAGAATATAACTACTATAATACTGCTCCCTATGTACAAGAATATAACTACTATAATACTGCCCCTATGTACAAGAATATAACTACTATAATACTGCTCCTATGTACAAGAATATAACTACTATAATGCCCCTATGTACAAGAATATAACTACTATAATACTGCCCCTATGTACAAGAATATAACTACTATAATACTGCCCCTATGTACAAGAATATAACTACTATAATACTGCCCCTTATATACAAGAATATAACTACTATAATACTGCTCCTTATGTACGAGAATAAACCTATGCTAAGACTTCTCACATTCTTTTTTCTACAGGAGTGTCATATATGGACTCTAGTTACCTGGAAGTGAAATACTGGGACCCCATACAACTGACCTGTCAGATTAATGAATCAATTAGTAATGTAAACTGGTTTGTGACCATCAATAACATCACCAATATGATATATAGTGGTGGGAAGAACGTGAACATCACAATGCAGGACCAGTTAGATAAGACCATCTCTGTCCTCATCATTAATAAGGCGGATGTAATGTGGGAAGGTCAGTGGCTGCTCTGCATTTTCACTCCTGATCCAAATAACAGTCTAGTTTATTAGTTCCTGTGAATACTAAAGGATTGTTGAGGACTTTGAGACATTTTAGATCTGCTAAATATTCATATTAATTATGTAAAAAGCATCTGGTTAGCCATATAGACCTGAACATACAAATATAGTTCAGCAAGATTCTTAGGACTAGCTGAGTTACATAGGCCGAAAAAAGGCATAGGTCCATCATCAACCTTTCTCTACCAGTTATAGACTGTCTATCACTAGATTATTTATAACCTGCAATGACATTTGAGAAATGCTTACATACCATTTCCAACTGCTGATATAGTGTTTGGCATTACTACCTCTTATGGTCGGCATTCCACAGTCTGACTGCTCTAACTGTAAAGAACCCTTTCCTATTTAGCCATCGGAATCGCTTTTCCTCCATATGTAATGAATGTCCCCTGATCCTGTGTATGGTACTTGGAAGGAATAAGTCATGTGCCAGTCCTTTGTATTGACCACACATGTACTTATACTTATAAATTATATATCCTCTACAGTCTTTTTTGTAAGCTAAACAAGCCCAACTTTTCTACCCTCTCATCATAAGAGAGGCCTTCCATTGCTTGTATTAAAACATTTGCCACCTTTGAACTGATTCGAACTTCTCAATATCCTTTTTGAAAATGTAGATACCAGAACTGGATCCCATAGTCTAGGTGTGGCCTTACAAGGAATTTATAGAGCGGAAATAATACCTTTAGTTCCTAGGATTTTCTCTCTTTTTTTATACACCCTAAAATCATGGTTGCTTTTGCAGCTGCTGCTTGACATTGAGCACTGCTGCTTTTGACCAACTCCTTCTCCTTGGTCAAAAGATGCTCAGATGTCCTTCAACAGATGGATTTCACGAAATATGTGATGGTGGCTAAATAAAGCCCCACAACCTATATTGCAAAACCTTTTTTTCATATACCTAAAATGTCGAAAAAGGAATAAACTGGCTATCTTGTGCTACCTATAGGTGTTGGCTACCATGAAAGTCAATATTTGACTCTATAAAGGAAAGCAGATAAGAGGATCATGCTGCCTGAATCATGAGAAGCATGACTCAGACACTAGTTGTATTATTGCTCAGAAATGATGCTGTGTTTCAGATTAAGCTTTTTGAGAAGCCAACTGGAGGACTAAGGCGGACTTTACACATTGCGACATCGCTAGCATCAGCTAGCGATGTCCAGCGCGATAGTACCCACCCCCGTCACACATGCGATATGTGGTGATTGCTGCCGTAGCGAACATTATCGCTACCGCAGCTTCACATGCACATACCTGCTCGG
Source organism: Anomaloglossus baeobatrachus (assembly GCF_048569485.1). Lineage (NCBI taxonomy): Eukaryota > Metazoa > Chordata > Amphibia > Anura > Aromobatidae > Anomaloglossus > Anomaloglossus baeobatrachus. Next base: position 655,067,529 of record NC_134355.1, read on the forward strand.
CTACGTCACTGTGAACTATCCCCCCTTCAAGAGGGAGGTGCGTTCGGCGACACAGTGACGTCACCGTGACGTCACTAATCGGCCGGCCAATAGAAGTGGAGGGGCGGAGATGAGCGGGACATAACATCGCGCCCACCTTCTCCCTTCCGCATTGCCGTCGGGACGTAGGTAAGGAGATGTTTGTCGCTCCTGCAGGTTTACACACAGTGATGTGTGGAGCTGCAGGAACGACAAACAACATCGTACCTGCGGTCAACCCGACATTATGGAAATGAACGACACTACACAGATCACCGATTTTCGACGCTTTTGTCGCTACCGGTACCGGATGTGCGTCACTAACGACAAGACCCCGACGATATTTCGGAAGCGATGTCGCAGCGTGTTAAGCCCCCCTAAGTGTCTTTTATGATTAGTCCAAAAGGATGATCCCTGGTAGCTTCATCTTGCCATGATGCCCTAGACTTGAATGCCCTAGATTGACACATCTATCTCTATACATATGGATTGGAAGAGCTCAGTCAGTCTGGCGCAGCATGGTAGTGAGAAGCTGTCAAGGACCAGCCTCTTAGACAAGTCATTAAATATGCCAAAGTATGTGTTCTCTTGAGCACAGAACAACATACTCGGTTACAATAATGGAGCCAATGTCTGATTCATGCTTCCCAGGGTCTCAGGCAGCATGAATGTCCAAAAATGTCCTTGCAACGAGCCTTGTAAAATGACTATGGATATTTGGCTAAACCATAGTCTTCTCCAATAGGAAATAAACCCATCCAGAGAAAGCTGTTTTGGGATTCTTGTCCCTTGTCTGTGCATAGCCTAGTACTGGTTAGCTGGGTGAGAGGCCTTTAATGAAGGTCCAAGAGACCATTTGACCTTAAAATTAGCATTACTCAGAACTACCATGATCGCACTGAAAAGGGACAAGATCCTCAAAACATCTGTCTATTGGATGTTGTATTTTACTTTTGGAGAAGTCTCTAGATTAGTAAATATCTATATTCATGTTGGCACATGAAGTCTTCGGCATTGACTTATAAAATAACTTCAGGTTGTGGTACAGAGACAGCTTTCTTCCTCTTAGAGTAAAGCCAATTTCCATGCTCTTCACAATTACCATGTTGTATAAGTCTCCCTTTACCAGCTTTAACCTCTGGCTAGTCCAGACTAGTCCGGCCCGACACCGAGTCACCTAAGGCCCTGGGGTGGGCGAGTCATCTGCATGAAAAAACCATGATCCCGACCAGGTATTATATATTCATGCTATATTTTTCCTATATGAATCTTCAAGGAGTTAATTTTGACATTGTCCAGTAAGGTTGGCTCCTTAAACTAGTATGCCTAATGGAAGATCTTCCACCAGTCCCTTAGGTGTCCCATATGTATGGGCACAATGTAGTCTCTGTGGGTACTTTAGACTTGAACTTCGGAATTCTGTCCTTGAATGCCTTTGTTTTGTGTTCTTTAAAATACTAACATATGTCATAAGATTCTGTCTTTGTTTCAGGGATATATACTTGCCAGTTCTTTAATGACTCCCTCTTACATGAAGCAAAAGCATTGGTCAATATTATCCTACTTCCTACTGAGATCATCATCAACCCAATCCAGAAGACTTTGACCCAACTGGTCACTTCGCAGTTCGTGCTGGAATGTTGTGTGGCATTCGATGGTGAAGAATACAACGTATCCTGGACTTATGATAATATAACATTGAGCGTACAGCCTGGTGAGTATACAATATTACCAGTTTTGAGTTTGCAGTCATTTACTAAAGTTGTCCATTAATTTGAGGTAAGTGAGGCTCAGCCTTTGGCTGTAGGGAGGACAGGCTTCTGTCAGTGATCTACCAGATGACTATTGTCATCTACCGTATGGTGAAGTGAGAGCTGTGGCTCCCGCTCACTCCCTGTTGATTACTTACTGTATATGTCGAAGACAGGGAGAATAGCCGGCGGTAATCGGGAGGGGGGCACATGAGACGTCGCAACCTCATGTGAGCCTCGGAAACACAAACACTATCACCACTAGAACTACGCCGGCATGGGAGGTGAGTATAAGCTTTATTATTTTAATAGGGGTCAAATATCAGGAATGTCCTAGAAGTAGACAACCCCTTTAATGGATCTACAATTCAGTGGAGAACCTCAATAATGGAAATATGTTGTAATGTAAAGGCAATGTTTAGAAATCCCATAATTCTGATATACACCCAGAAAACAATTGGGTGTAAAACAAAAAATGTTTTCTTAATTTTGGGTCTAAACTTCAAAAATATTTGCAGCAAATCTGTATTACTAATGGGCGTCAGTCAGATATGTATAAAAATATCTTTTATCTTGACAGGTAGAAGGACAGACTTGAAATGTTATTCGTTGGTTCCTCCTAGTCCAACTAATGACACTAATTACACCTGTACATTTACAAATAAAGCTGGACAGCATAAAGAGTCTACGATCCCTGTGACTGTAATGAAAGGTATGTACCTTGGATCACGGGACTACAGTGAGAGGTGGTCCTCACCAGAAAGGTCCTCACCAGACAGGTTCTCACCAGACAGGCCCTCACCAGAGAGGTCCTCACCAGAGAGGCCCTCACCAGACAGGCCCTCACCAGACAGGCCCTCACCAGACAGGCCCTCACCAAACAGGCCCTCACCAGACAGGTCCTCACCAGACAGGACAACTGGGGAGAGAAACCATCATGGTAAATGCATCAGAGATAACAAAACAAGCTTGAAGGTAAAAGAGCAAAGTCTGAATAACAAAAAAGGAATCTACGGTATATGTGGTAAATAGGACATTTTAAGGGCCAAAAACAGAAATTGGGGACTTTAACGTGTACCAACAAAAATGTCTCCATATGAAAACATTGCATATGGAATCAATGAATATGGAAACCTAGAATAAAGCCAATAATGACCATCTTAAGACTGGGACCCAGCTGATGATTCCCTGCACATATCGGCTGATCTGATGTCCATGTCCAGCTGTTGTAAATGTTAGTTATGTTTTGGCTGCTGGGAGGCTCCCTCTGGTGGCCAGGAATGGTTTGGACTTGGACCAGGTGTGTTGTGCAGTGGGTGTTTCCTTTGCTAACTCTCTGCTTATTTAAGTCCTGGTCTGATTGCAGGCTGTTGCCGGATGTCAGTTGTTCTTTGTATCTCCAGCCTGCTTAATCCTGCTCTACACCACATCTTCCCCAGATAAGTGCTTGCTCTTTATTTATTGTCTGGTTCTTTTGCTTATCTGGGTTTGTCATTAGTTGTGGTTGGTTTCAGTTTATTTCCTTCCAGGGATTTTCCCCCTCAGTGGATTGTTGAGGAACTCCCTGCAGTTCTGTGTGGAGTATTGCTCCTTTGGGTCCATGTGTTTGTGGCTTGTTGACTTTGTTATCATTCTTGTTTTCTGTTCATTGATATGACAAGGGCACCTGGTATAGGACGGAGTTCAGATCGTGCGATCTGAGGGCCTTTTTGTACTATCAGGAAGTTGGTATTTTGCAGGGTTTTTCTCTGGCCACCATCAGTCCCTTTCCTGTCCTTTCCTATTTTAGTCAGCGGGGCCTCACCTTTTGCTAATCCTGTCATCTACCTGTGTATTGTGTTTTTCCTATATCACCGCAGTCTTTGAATGTGGGGGGCTTGCTATTCTTGTCTATTTTCCGAAGCAGAGAGTTATTCATCTTTCCTACCTTTAGGATAGTTAGTTCTCCGGCTGGGTTCGCGGTGCACAGGATGTTAGTTCACCCCTTGGCTACTTCTAGTTGTGATGGTTAGTAAGGGGATGGTGGCCAGATTAGTTGCCAATGCTCTTGTCACCTTTTGCCAATGATTTGTGGTGGTCTTCCATGGTTCCGGATCATAACATCCAGCTAACAGATCCACTGGGCCTGTTAACTAGTTAGATCGCACTGTCAAACTCTGTCAGCTCGATCTAACACAGTCTAGCGAGGATTGCACCATTTCCATCGGCGGCTCCGTGAAGCAATCATAGGGCGCCAATGGGTTGCCATGATAGTATGGGGTCATGTGATGACCCCTGTCACTGTCATGACTCACTTCCTGTAAATGCCGAAAGCATCGCTCTGAAAAACAGAAGCGATCGGATATTGCAGGCATAAAGTCCCCTAAGGGACTAATAAAATCAATAAAAAATGTAAGAAAAAGTTTTGAAAATTATGAAAAAATAAACCTGAAGGTTCAAACCACTTTTGCCCCATTGAAAATAGAACAATAAAGAAAACAACTACACATATTTCACAAGGTCACAAATATCCGACCTAGCAAAATATGAAATAACTTAATCTGATCGGCAAAGGGCGTAGCGAGAAAAAAAAATCAAAACGCCAGAATTACTTTTTTTGGTTGCTCTTACATTGCACTAAAATGCAATAATGAGCGATCAAAACATCGCATCTACCCAAAAATGGAAGAATTAATAACTAGGGATGATCGAATACCTCAAATATTCGGCTTTGCGAATATTTTCCAAATAGGTCTCCGATATGCGAATATTCGATGTGTAATGTAAGTTTATGGGAAGCCTTACTAGATAGACTTACATTGCGCATCGAATATTCGCGAATAGTCGAATAGCGGTGACCTATTTGGCAAATATTCGCAAAGCCGAATATTTGAGGTATTTCATCATCCCTATTAATAACATGAGGCCAAGATGCAAAAAATAAGAACCCTAGGCGTCTTGGAAAATGGCAACAAAAGCGCAATTCTTATTTTAAAAAAACTTCTGATTTTTTTTCACCACTTGGATAAAAGTAAAACTATACATGTTTGGTATCTACAAACTCGTACCAACCTGCGGAATCATACTGCCAGTTCAGTTTTACCTTATAGTGAATATGGTAAATATAAAAAACTAAAAAACAATTGCACTTTTTCACCTCACTTGTAATTTTTTTCCCATTTTCCAGTACAATATGGGGCATAATGAATGGTGTCATTGAAAAGTACAACTAAAACCAAGCCATCATATGGCTATATTGATGGGGGGAAAATAAAAAAAAGATATGGCTCTTGGAAGAAGGGGAAGAAAAAATGAAAAAACGGAATATGGCCCGGGGTTGAAAGGGTGAAAGTTGAAATAAAAAAATAATTCAAGGGTCTGAAAAAGGACCATTTACAATTCTGGTGATTCGATGTCATTAGGATTATTATTTCATTATAAGATTATGACCAGGTATAGCATGATTGAAAAGTTTATATCACTACTGAGGACCAATCATAGTATTCTTAAAGGGGTTATCCGGCTTCTTTGACTTTTTTTTTTATTTCCCTATTGGGCTACATTGGGGCAGGTAAGTAGATAGAGACCACTTACCTGCCCTGCTGTCAGCCCCTCTCCCCCGGCTCAGAGCGGTCATGTGACTGTCGCGGGCGGGGAGGAGGGTGCCGGCACCTCGCTCACCCCTCTGCTCGGGTTCGGCTGCTGCTGCTCAGTGGTGGCTCGAGCGGTGGGCTGGATCCCAGGGGTTCTCGAGCGGCGCTCCTCGCCCGTGAGTGAAAGGGGATGGGGTTTTGGGATATAGTCTATTGTCCGTGACGCCACCCACAGTTGTGGTGATTTGTAGCACCACCGCTGCTCAATATGGGGATCTCGGAAGTGGTGATGTGGAGCAGCCAGTTGTTGTGTTGCCCCTCCGTGGGTAGGGGTTGGTGATCCCGGGGCCCAGTGATGGTGTGGGAGATGCAGGGCCTGGTGGGCGCAGGGACGCGGGGGCAGTGCTGTGCCTTCCGGCACTGTGGTACTCACTCAGCCTGAGACGGTGACACAATTCTCGGTAAAACACACGGCTGGAAAGACGGTTCCCACGGACGGCTGCACTTGCTCTCCCAGTAGGCAACGGTGATGTCCCTTTGACCTGCACCTAATGTTTCTGTGTTGGTAGCGATGGGTTCCCACCGGTAACCCGCTCCCCGGCTTGGATATGGGCCGGAGGAGCCCTACTTTGCCCGCAGACGCTGGCCCCGAGGAACTGGTGCCCTGGCGGTGGCGGTGTTCCTCCTTAATGGTTGGACTTTTGCTTTCAGTCGGGACTTGGTTGTTTGGAGACAGACGTCCCCTTCACTGACGGATTCGGCAAATTATGGCGACTCCTAGCCTTGCCGGGGTCCGAGAGGCCCCTGCCCTGGTGCTGACTGTCCTTCGTATACTGCTCCAGACCGCCGGGCCACTACCCGTCCGCAGTCCTTCCAGCAACCTCCGAGCAGTCCCCCTCCAGACAATCACCGCTGTTGCTGACCTTGCTGACACTGTCCTGCACTTAGCCGGACCAACTTCAGGCCTTTCTACTCTCACTTTTACTCTTTTCTTCTTTGCTCCACTACTACTTCACTTTCACTTAGCTCCTCTACCACTTCCTTCTCCTTCACTCCCCTCACTTGACTGCCTGGTTCCTCCCGCCTCCAGGGCTGTGAACTCCTCGGTGGGCGGAGCCAACCGCCTGGCCCACCCCCTGGTGTGAACATCATCCCCTGGAGGAAGGCAACAAGGATTTTAGTAGCCTTGGTGTTCCTAACTGGGATGTAGGGTGTGGTGGTGTGATGACCTGTGACCCCTGGCTTGCCCAGGGCGTCACATGACCTCTCCTGCCGCGATTTTGCGGCTTCCGGTCATTTCATGTCAACATGGGCAGGGCCATGTTGACATGCAAATGTGGAACAGCATGTCGCCTCCCTGCTGGGCTGTACAGTGCGAGGAGTCCCCGCCCCCTTCCCTGCACCCTCCCACACATTCCCCCGCACCTCTTTTACTCTCCAGTAACCTCCCCCTGCACTGCTGTGGGGTCCGTGACCTGGGGGAGGGGCTTGGCGGCAGCTGCCGTGGTGTCAGCTCCAGCACCAGGCCCCTGCTCAGGATCACACATTCAAATGTACCGGCATCGCAGATCACAGATGCCGGTACATTTGAAAGTGCTGATGAGAAGCAGCGCAGCGCTGCTTCTTATCACTGTCCCTCCCGCTGTCTGTGCTCTCTTCAGCACAGTGGTGACGTCACTACTGTGCTGATATGTCCAGAGCACAGACAGCGCGAGAACGTGCAAGAGCGGCGGGGACCGAGGAAGGGTAAGTATGTATTCCCTACATGTGTTCCCTATGGGGGGGGTGCACAGAGTCATATGTGTGCGTGTGCAGAGCCATATGTGTGCGTGTGCAGAGCCATATGTGTGCGTGTGCAGAGCCATATGTGTGCGTGTGCAGAGCCATATGTGTGCGTGTGCAGAGCCATATGTGTGCGTGTGCAGTACAGAGCCATATGTGTGCGGTGCAGAGCCATATGTGTGCGTGTGCGGTGCAGAGCCATATGTGTGCTGTGCAGAGCCATATGTGTGCGTAGCCATATGAGTGCGGTACAGAGCCATATGTGTGCGGTGCAGAGCCATATGTGTGCGTGTGTGGAGCAGAGCCATATGTGTGTGTGTGCGGTGCAAAGCCATGCGTGTGCGGTGCAGAGCCATATGTGTGCGTGTGCAGAGCCATATGTGTGTGTGTGCAGAGCCATGCGTGTGCGGTGCAGAGCCATATGTGTGCGTGTGCGGTGCAGAGCCATATGTGTGCGTGTGCGGTGCAGAGCCATATGTGTGCGTGTGCGGTGCAGAGCCATATGTGTACGTGTGCGGTACAGAGCCATATGCGTGCGGTGCAGAGCCATATGTGTGCGTGTGCAGAGCCATATGTGTGCGTGTGCAGAGCCATATGTGTGCGTGTGCGGTACAGAGCCATATGTGTGCGGTACAGAGCCATGCGTGTGCGGTGCAGAGCCATATGTGTGCAGAGCCATATGTGTGCGTGTGCGGTGCAGAGCCATATGTGTGTGGTGCAGAGCCATATGTGTGCATGTGCGGTGCAGAGCCATATGTGTGCGTGTGCGGTACAGAGCCATATGTGTGCATGTGCGGTGCAGAGCCATATGTGTGCGTGTGCGGTACAGAGCCATATGTGTGCGTGTGCGGTACAGAGCTATATGTGTGCGGTACAGAGCCATATGTGTGCGGTGCAGAGCCATATGTGTGCGTGTGCAGAGCCATATGTGTGCATGTGCGGTGCAGAGCCCGATGTGGGGCTGTTATTTGCAATGCTGTAGTGATACCAGGTCAGGTGCTGGGGAAGAATACTGACAGGGAATGTGTGTGCAGGGGGCGGGCAGAGGGTGAGGCTGGACACTGGGGTGGGGCTGGACACTGGGGTGGGTGGTGACAGCTCTGACTGAGGTTTTGCACAGGAAGTGGTCATGTTTGCTGGATCTGAATGTAAACAAGAGCTGCAGAGAATAAAGGGATAATTCAAGAGGAACAAAAGTTAGAAAACAAAAAATAACAATGTAGGTGTGATTTATATGACAATACAGCACAGATAAACTCAAAAATGTTTGTTCAGCTAATGTCGGACAACCCCTTTAACTACTTCTCATTTTCCTTTGAACTTTTTAATATGCTTTTTGCATTATGCAATTTTATTTTACTTTAATGTATTCCTTATTTATATATTGGGGCATATTTATGAAGGTCACAGAGTTTTGACGCCTGATCCCTGGAGTCCAATGGCCCCCAACTATGGCATATTATAGGAGATAATAATATAATAATAATATAGGAGATTCATGTAAATTTGCTGTATAATCTTAAAATTTAAAACTAATTTTTGTTTTTAGCACAAGACAAATTTTGCAGTATTGACATGAATTACGGGGTGACCTGGAATATTACAAAAGCTGGCATGTCAGCTACCGCAACCTGTCCTTCTGGGAAATCTGGATATCTGACCCGGGATTGCACGGCAGATGGAGTCTGGCTGTTAGTACAGGACAATTGTATAAACCAGATCTTGCAGATGGCTCTAAATAATGCTCAGGTACCAACATCATCCTTACCTTACGTACCATAACATTTGTAAGAACTGTGCTACTAATTTTTGTAAAAATTTTGCATATATTTGGTTTGGAAAATTAATTTTCAGATACACTATGAGGGATTTCTGAGAAAATAGATGAGGTCATAGAGAAGGTCAGCTATGGGAAGCTATAAAGTATAAAGCTGGACATACCCTTGAGACAGTAGTCGGCCAGACATCTCTCCTGACTCCTCCATACACATCAGTGCTCAACACTGGTGTCTTCAATGTCAAGAGAGGAGACTCTAGCAGACCAGAAGCTTATCTTTTCTGAAAATAAAAAGACCGATGTCATGATATCGGTTTGGCTCAGTGCCCTCTGAGCCGTGGCAGGTTTCTATCTACTAGATACAGGTCATTGGAGGGGTTAAATTCATTATGCCTCGTTCTGGAGGGCAGGCCGCTATATCCTGGCGTTGCACCTCCGGAACATCACCAGTAACAGTTTCTGCTCGGCAGCATGCGTGTCTGGCTCTCGTGAGTGTACCTTTATCCATTCTATTTACCTGCTACCCTGTGCTGACCTGAGTCTTCTTTGTATCATTTGTTCCGTCCCTGTTCCCTTACTTCCCGATCCTGCCCATAGTCTTCCCCATCCTGTCTGTCTCTTAGTCCGGTTCTGACCTCTGACTCTTCCTCCCTGTATGTTACTCTGATCTCCTGGCTCTGACCTGTATTTTGGCTCTTGACCTCGGCTCCGGTTCTCCCTCATGTTGTTTTTGTGACCTCTCGGCTTCTGAACCCTTGGCTTCCACCTGACCATGATTTACTCTTTCCTTTGCTATTGACGAGACCTCCTGTTGACTACTCATTCGCCCTCTAGCGGGCTTGTCTGCTAACTGCACACTGAAGCTGCACCTCCAGCTAGCTCCAATGCTCCCATAGCACAGCATGAAAACTGGGCATTAAAATTCTATCTTTGCGAGCTTTCTCAGCCTTGATATCATCTGTTGGTAGGCCTCCATACACATAAGATGGTCTGCTGGTTCTACTAAAATTAGCAGGTTTGGCTGATTTTCTTCCTACTACTCCATACACATCAATGTTCAACACTTGTGTCTTCAACGACGAGAGAGAAGACTTTAACAGACCAGAAGTTTATCTTTTCTGAAAACAAAAGGTCCAGGCATTAAAATTCCATCTCCCCGAACCTTCTCAGCCCTGATATCATCTGTTGGTATACCTCCATACACATAAGATGGTCTGTCGGGTCTGCTAAAAACATCAGGTTAGGCTGATTTTCTTCTTGAATCCTCGAAGTTTGTCTTTTCTGAAAACAACAAGACAGGGCATTAAAATTCCATCTCCCCAGTCTTCTCAGCCCTGATATAATCTGTTGGTAGACCTCCATACACATGAGATGGTCTGCTAAAATCATCAGGTGTGGCTGATTTTCTTCCTGACTCCTCCATACTCATGAGGGCTCAACACTTGTGTCTTCAACGATGAGAGAGGAGACTCTACCAGACGAGAAATTTATCTCTTCTGAAAACAAAAGGACAGGGCATTAAAAAACCATCTTCCCGAGCCTTCTCAGCCCTGATTTAATCTGTTGGTAGACCTCCATACACATAAGATGGTCTGTTGAGTCTACTAAAATCAGCAGTTTCAGCTGATTTTCTTCCTGACTCCTCCATACACATAAGGGCTCACGGCAATAGAGGAGACTCTATCAGACCAGAAGTTTACCTCTTGTGAAAACAAAAGGACTGGGCATTAAAATTCCATCTTCCCGAGCCTTCGCTGCCCTGATATCATCTGTTGGTAGAACTCCATACACAAAAAATGGTCTGCTAATACCGGCAGGTTCGGCTGATTTTTTTTTCCTGACTCCTCCATACACACAAAGGCTTACGGCAATAGAGGAGATTCTTTCAGACCAGAGGTTTACCTCTTCTGAAAACAAAAGGAACAGACATTAAAATTTCATCTTCCTGAGCCTTCTCAGCCCTGATATCATCTGTTGATAGGCCTCCATACACATAAGATGGTCTGCTGGTTCTGCTAAAATCATCAGCTTTGGCTGATTTTCTTCTATGTATGGTGGTCTCAACCATTATTTAGAGGACTCAACTTTTCCATATATTACATGAACATCAGATTGATTTCAATAGGTACTGTATGTATTTCAATAGGCAAATTGTATGCACCCAGTAGATTTCTATGGGATTTATACTTTTATTAGAATGTATGGCTTTATATACTTACTGCTTTTTTTTCCAGACATTGGATGATGGGCTGGGAAGCGCCAATGTAAAAGTACCAGAAATAATCCAACAGATGACCAACAGTAGCGGGGCAGTCATTAACAATACAGCGGAGGTGTCTGCGGTGGTCAACATACTGGGCACCATCTCTAGAATAGCATCAGTTCTCAACAATACATTTGATTCTGATGTGGTTACTGTAAGTTCAGATACTATTTTTCTTTCTTTTTATTTTGTTCATTGAAAACCCAAACTCACCTTCTCTCACATAAGTGCTGGAAAAAAGGCTTGACATCTCTATGAGGGATACTTCTGTCTTCATAAATTATACCCACTTAATTACTATATCTATAAATAATGACGAGACAACTTCCATTGGACGAATGGCCACAGCTTTATTTAACAAGTATATATATATGTATATCTTTCCCGCGGCTCAACATGCCGCCCCTTTAATTAAAACCATAACTGATATATATATATACATTCCAAACACCACAAACCAAACACCGATAGGTCCGTCCCAGAAGCAACCAATTCTTCCTATCCCCTGGCCGTATCCTAAAACCAGCCCAAGGGACCACCTCGGCCGTGACCAAAACCAACCCGAGGTGTGAGAGGTATTAACGTTCCATCGTTAAATACCCCTCCCCCGAATCTGCAGGACCTACGCCCACAAGTTCCCAATTTCGTACGAAGCCACTACCCCTGAGTGACTTCGTACCACCAACCGAGTATCGGTACTCCCAGCCTCTGACAACGGACCTATCCCCCCGCCACCGACCGGCCACGTGACCCCTTACATGGCCCGGGCCCTCCACACCCCCACTGCGTGCTCCAAACCTTCCCGCAAACCGAGTATCCACAGATCCAAACCAATATCAGTGAAATGAACTCCGTCCTGCCGCAAATATTGATCCGACGACTCCTCTAAGTCCCTGTGCCGCACGACAAAGCCTCCATTCCACGCCACAAACTGGCCACTCGCCCTGTTCAACTTGCTACGCGCCCTATAAATCCGCGAGACTGACCTGGCAAAACGCCAACTCATCCGAGCCACGATATCTGACCAGACGATAACGATACCCGGAAACTCTCACCACACTAGCCAAAGGTCCAACTTAATTTTCCACTTCAAATGTCTGGCTGCCCGCACTCCCAAATCATTTCCTCCCGCATGTAAATTAAAACCTTGGGATCCTGGTCAACCCTAGCATAATATGCCACCTCCACGCATACTCTCCCCTACATCAAACCACGAATCCCAATCCATTTTACTCGCTCCTCCTCTCTCGCCATTCCGAGTTGTCGACCGTCCGTATGCACGTCCGCCCGCAATGCCCCCCAGTACACGTAGGAATGCCCGAGTACACAGACAAGACACACACCTATAAGCTTATAAACACCATTAAGAACAGAAAAAACCCACATGCCGCACAGCCATTAAACATCCCCTATTAACCTCCAAACTGAATCGATCACCCTCACTCGATTCCTTGGCACTGCTCCCACCCGTGCCAAACAAGACTTCAATATTGCTACAAATTGAAATTTAAACAACGATGACCCGTCCTCATGCCTCAGGAAGGAGCCAGGGTAACCCCCGCACATCCTTAAAACCTGCCACCTGTGCAACCGGACACCAGTGGTGTCCTGGAATGCCATACAACACCGTCAAATGTCCACGACCCATCTGATCCGTTTTGGAACGGTGCAAAGTACATTCAACTCGACCGTCCCCCAGCCCCACATCCCCTATTAAAAGGCCTCCTGCCACCTGCTTTGCAGGACTAATCAATTCACTAATGCGAAAAGCACCAAAAAACGACAAAACAAGCGCCACCGCAAACAATGCCTGCTCATACTGTGAACTGTGATGAACACACCTCGCCCAAACAACGCACCATAAGTGCCAACAAGTGAATAGAAATTGGTCTTCTTGTGTCCCGAGCCCTCGGCCCTTTCCTAAAACCTTCCATGGCTTGCCGCACCAGAAAATCTTTTGTAGCATCTGTAACCACATGCAATTTAGACAAAACGCTAGTGCCGCCAACCTGTGTCCCATCACCGACACTGATCAGCCCGCCAAAAATTCTCAGCTAACAAACGTCAAAACCCCCAACACCCGTCCATTGTAACCAGGCCCCATTAAACCCTCTCGTTCCAATTCTTCCCATTTCTTCCACACCGACTGATATCGGCACCAAGTGACCTCGGTCACCGATCTCCTAATCTGTTCGAAAGGGACACCGATGCCAGATCACACAGCCAGCCTGGACATTGTTCTCCATCCTCGTCGACCCGCGGCACCAGTCTCCTGAATCTGCGACACTGAAATGAAAACAGTGCGTCAGCCACCCCAATTTTGTACCCCCTGCACATGCCTTGCCACCACACAAATGTTGAAATCCAAGCAACGCAGCACCAAATGCCTTAAATACCCCACTACTGGGGGTGATTTTGCTGACAAAGTGTTAATAGCATGCACCACCGGCATATTATCGCAGTGCAAGCAAACCTTTTTTCCAACAAATTCTAAACCCCACAACTCGATTGCCACTACAATCATAAAGGGTTCGAGCAACGCCAGATTTTTTACCAACCCTTTCTCCTTCCATAGCCGTGGCCACTCCCCAACACCCCAGTTAGTCTGAAAATCGCTCTAAAACCCACCGCTCCTGCCGCATCCGTAAACAGTCCCAGCTGACTATAGGACATTGTTATACTCATCCACAACATCTTTCCATTGTACTTGTCAAACAAGGAGTCCCAAACCAGCAAGTCCCCTTTCATCACCTTTTCCACTCTAACAAAGTGATTTGGCGATACGACACCTGAGGTCGCACTTGCCCATCTTCTATTGAATATCCGCCCCATCGGCATAATGCGACATGCGAAATTCAATTTACTGAACACCGGCTGCAAAACCCTCAACCTTACCTTTCTTGCCTGATACAACGCTCTAACAAACGCTTTAAATCCACCAACTTCTCTTCTGGCAGCCGGCACTCCATGGCAACCGTATCGATTTCGATGCCCAAGAAACGTAAAAACCGTCGCTGGTCCTTCCGTTTTTTCTTTGCCAACGACATACCAAAACTCAGCGCAATCCGCTCCAAAGTAAACAATAACAAGGAACAAACCGAGGAACCCGCCGACCCAACACACAAAAAATCATCCAGATAGTAAATTACTGAATGAACCCCTGCCACGTCCTGCACTCCCCATTCCAGAAAGGAACTAAATGCTTCAAAATAAGCACATGAAATAGAACAACCCATGGACAGGTAGAGATCACATAATATTCTCCATTCCACATGCACCACAACAAATGATGGCTATCTGGATTGACCGGAAGCAAGCGAAAAGCAGCTTCCACATCTGATTTCACCATCAACACCCCCTGTCCTGCCGCTCGCACTAATTCAAACACCCTAGCAAATGAAATGCAAGAAACTGCGGACAGATCCGGTGAGATCCCATCATTAACCGACAGCCCGGCCGGGTAAGATTACTGATGTAAGAGCCTGAATTTCATCGGCTCTTTCTTGGGCACAACCCCCCAATGGCGAAATCCTGAGGTTAGGGAATGGAGGGTCCTTACTCGGACCTGCCATCCGACCTAGCTCCACCTCCTTAGTTAGCTTGTCCCTCCCAACTTCCAGGTGTTCCGTTGCAGACCTCAAATTACCTGGGCGAAAAACTGGTGCCCGAGAAACAAACGGGAACCTGCAACCGTCAACCAAAACCGTGCCGCAATAACCCTGCCGCCTGCCCATCCGTATACCTATTTAGATAGGGAAGCATCCCTCTACTTTCACTGGCATCCTCATTCTTTCCAGCCCCTTCCCCTGACTTCCCCTTTTCTTTTTAAAACACCTGATCAACGGGTGGGCACCTCAGCAACCGGAACTCTCGTGCTTGAACCGACACGAGGCCCCAAACTTGCAGTGCCCCTCATTACACTGTCAATATGCCCCCTTTCTTTTGCCAGCCGTTGCCCATACCCGGGATCCCGGCACCCCCACGAAAGGGCTGAGCCGGAGCCGTCATCAAACGCATCCACAAGGATATATCCTTGTGGTCCCATCTAAGGCCAGGACGCAGAGCATTCCGTTGCTGGAACTGCTCATCATATCTTAACCACTCCAAACCTTCGTACACTCGATATGCCTCCCCACTGGAATCCATATAGCCTAAAAGGGGCAGAGCAATGCTCCGGCTCCCTCTCCCTGATGATACTAGCTAGTATGGCAAACGTTTTCAGCCAATTAGTAAAGGTTCTGGGGATGAACCTATATCTCCTCTTCTCCTCATCCTCTTTTTCCTTCTTTGAATTGCTTAGTTTAACTTTAATCGAGATTAAACTTCTCCCTCACCTCCTTCTTCAAATGGACCCCCAGCGGACTCTCAAAGCACACATACACTTCGCTCCGCACCCTGTCATCTAAACAAACTACCTCATCCTATTTCTTCTTGTCTGCATCCTTCTCTTTCGCCGTCTCAACCCCAGCCGCAACCCCGGCCACTTGTGCTTCCACCGCAACCGCAACTCCAGCTCCCTGCACCCCTTCCTCCTGTACCACTGCAACCGATTGCCCAGCCCCAGTGGGGCCCACTCATGCACCCGCCGGAAACACGGACCCGCTTGCTCCCGATCACTTTGCCACCAACCCCTGAAACATGTACTTACAGCCGCAACCGACCCCCCACCCCCAGAACCCACAACATTATGCACAATCGATGATCTCTCACCGGGCTGCCTCTGGTCCGATCCTGGAGCAGCCGTGACAAGATATTCCTGCTGTCGCTCCTCTCCTCCAGATGCGTCTATTCGACGTTCCTCATCGGCGGAATCCGTGGTGCTGCTGGCGTCCTCAGGGGGGACCCTCGGAGGGACAAACCGCTCCCGGTGGCCATCAACCCCCGCGGTCATCGCCCCTGCTCCGCCAACTGTCTCCTGCTGGTCGTCCGCCTTTTTAACGGACGCGGCGTCCTGCTGCCATCAGCCCTCGCCGGATCACTGCCCATCTGTGAAGCCACCGCTCCATCGGCCGTCCTCAGAGGTCTCCCTCCCTGCCGGCTGCAGGAAGGCCGTATGCAGTCCGCCGTCTGCCGGGTCCGCCCTCCAGCCAGATCCCCGCTGGAGGGGACCGTCACCATTGATTGCAGTCTGTGGCCCTGCCGACTGCAGGAGCCACCATCCCCTCCTCCCTGGCTGCTGTCCTCTGGCTTCTCGCTCTCTCCAGCCCACTGCCGATTCCGCCGCGGGCGGCTCCCCTGCTGCCACCTCAAGCTGGGCTCTGCCCCCCGGCCCGCACGTCACCGGGGGTTGCCGCACGGCTGGTCCGGGTCCTTGCAGGCCGCGAACCGGAAGTAGGCCTCAGTGTAGCTCCGCCCACTTCCGGCTCGCGGGGTCACAGACGCGGATTCCTCCCGGTGACCGGAGGGGGCTCCGAAACTGTATTCTAATTCCCCCAGCCGGGGAGTAGCGCTCCAGTGGCCGCGAGCCTGAGCGCGCAGCTCAGGCCGAGGTGCAGGATCAGGCACCACCGGACCGGGAGCGCACACTGCAGCCAGCTGCTCACGTAGTGCCTCGACTCCCAGCACTCCAGAGGCTCCCCGGACCATCTCCATCAGGGCCTCCAAGTCAGAAATCCTGCAGCTCTCCCGATGATGATGATGACCACCAGCACTTCCAGCAGCATGTGGCCACGCTGATCTTCCTGCAGCAAGAGGAGGTAACCACTGCCTCACCCCACCTATATACCCCCTGATCAGCCAGCCTTTTACTCTATCCCCCCAATCACAACTGCCCCCTTTCCACCAATCCCATAACCCCATAGAATGCACACTTCTGCATTCCAAACATTAACCCCTTCAGACCCTAGCCCCCTCCAGATTGTCATGGGCTTATTCGCCCTTATAGGGCTCACTTGCCCTCTAATCTAATCTATTCCCAAACATTTGAGTTTTAAGAACCTGCAAGATGCGAGAACCTTTGCACCCAGGTTTGGATCCCTCAAAACGTGAGTCAAGTTGTAAGGGCTGAAGAACATGATGGCATCTAAGAACCCCTATTCAAACCACTAAGGACAAATATTTCACTTGTTTTGAATTTTGCCCTACCAATCAATCATTCATTCCTTTCTGGTTTAACAGTAAAATGTCCCAAAGGCTGCAATAAAAACCTCAAACAGCATTATTTACCTACTGAATCCTCCTCTCCCACTCCAGCGATGGCTGTCGATTCATCCCCAAGAGTCTTTGGTGACAGGGCTACAGAAGTCACAGCACATGACCTCTGCAGACAATCACTGAGCTAAACAGTCTTGCATTTTCAACATTGGCAGGAATGTTGAGTCCAGTGATAGAGTGCAGCGGTCATATGCTGTAGATGTGTCATAGCCATTTCAAGAAAGATAGGCAATAGGGCTGTCTAGTCTTGGTGTACAAGTCTGCAATCACTCTATGTAGTGTTCACACAGTCAGGATTCTCCTGTGCTGGGAGAAGGAGGGCATGTGGCCACAAGTATGCAATTTACATACATGTGGTTATATGCTGACTAGACATATGCGTCCTCTCTTAATACAAGTGGTACTGAATGTGCCAGATACATAGATGGAATGTGGCTTGAAATATGCATATTGAATACTTGTGGATTCATGACCGCTTGCCCCAGAGTTAGGGACTGGAGAATCCTGACAGCACGTCCACTGCGCGATGTGAGGATTTACAAGTCTGCAGATGTGTCACATAGAGTGACTGCAGACGTGTACCCCAAGGATGGAGAACAACTTTAATGTGGTCCTTTTCTTTGACATATAATATACAATGATATTTATCCAAAAGACCACTGCTTTGAGAAGACTACTTGATTACCTTTAACAAAATTTCAACTCCACTAAATATCATGCATGCCATCAGGAAGACAACCCCACTAGGAGGACGACATTACAATGTAATTATATGTAGTTATCCCAAAGAGGTATGTGTATAAGAATAAGAAAATGTGAATTCTACACATACAGTAGCTGGTTATTAAAGCTTCATTCACCCCATTGACCGATCTTCTTTTATTTCTAGGGTTTCCTTAGTATGGCCAACAACATCACAAACCCCAGCTACACATCTCTGTGGAGAGACCCAAACAGTCCCCCGGCTTCTAAAGTACTTCAGTCGGTAGAGCAGTTTAGCCAACTTCTTCGTGCAGACAATGGCTCCTTTGAAATTGATTTAGAAAATATCCAGTTAAAAGGCGATGCATATGAAACTGGCCAAGTTCCGCAAGACTATACGAAGACATTTGGAAAAGTTGGTGTGACCATGTTAATTGATGACCAAGCTATATCCTCACTTCTGCAAAAAGGCAATGTCAAGATCACCAGTGTAGTCTTCAACACCATTGGAAGCCTCCTACCAAGTACCACTGAGAAGTTTAACGACTCACAATTGAATAGCCTTGTGCAATCTACATCTATACGGCTATCGGATTCTACCTCAGCTTCTTGTGATATCTTAATGACTTTCAAGACAAATACGTCAGATAGTAGATATTCTCAACACTGCGTTTTCTGGAACTTCTCACTACCAGGTTCTGGTGGGGCTTGGTCAGATGTTGGTTGCACTGTTGTGAGGGTGGAAGACAATGTTACCTACTGTAGTTGCAGGCACTTGACCTCGTTCGCGATACTTATGTCAATAAAGGCAGAACCCTTGGCTCTAATCGAGGAGATAACCTATGTTGGACTGGGAGTCTCAATACTTTCGCTTTGTATTTGTGTCTTCGTTGAGTGGTATGTATGGAAAGCCGTAGTGAGGACAAATATTTCATATTTTCGACACATCTCCTTGGTCAACATCGCAATGTCTCTACTATGTGCAGACATCTGCTTCTTGTCTTCAGCATTTCCTTCTGTCATCACCAAGAAGCTTATCTGCCTCTCGATAACCTTTTTAAACCATTTCTTCTACCTAGCCCTATTCTTCTGGACCTTTGCCCAGAGTGTTATGCTCTTGCACCAATTGCTTTTTGTCTTCCACCATCTAAGAAAGAAGGTTTATGTGACCCTGTCATTTCTCATTGGATATTTTATCCCAGCCATCATAGCTGCTGGCACATTTTTGTATTTCTACCCTAGAGGTAGATATAGCCATGATCAATTGTGTTGGTTGAATCCAGGGAGTGGTGCCATCTACGCATTCGCCATACCAGCTGGATCTATTATCGTCTTCAACTTTCTTACTCTTTTGGTTGTCATCTCCAAGTTATCTCGTCCATCTGTTTCCGATAAGAACCATCCAGAAGACAGGGATACAGCAAAGAGCATCTTGAAAGCCATCCTGGTTTTAACCCCTGTATTTGGATTGACTTGGTCTTTTGGCTTTGCTCTATTGACTGATCTTGATAACTTGACCAAACAGATATTCTCATATGGATTTGCTACAATGAATGCTTTCCAGGTAATAAAACTAAGGTCCATTTTAAAAGGGGATAGATACTGCTAAAACTATACTACACATAGTATAAATGATTTAGGATCTATGCTTACAAAGTCCATGTGAAATGTCCGTGTACTGCCCGATCACGATTTTAATATCAAAAGGCACACATTCCAAAGAGTTTCATGAAAATCACAGGTCCAAGTGTGATGTCCATGAGAATCAGAACATGTCCTATTCTGACCCAATTTTGAGGATCACAGTAGGACATATTCAATGGGTCTGGGTGCTGTCCTAAGACAATGGACGGGACACCGACACTTCACACAGATATGTAAATATAGTCTTATGTGAATGGAGAGAATTATGTGTTTCTACTCCTTCACTGTGTAAGGGACTGACGAAGTTAGATCTCAGTCAAAAGACCTGTACATTTTTTTTCTCATTCAGATAGTCAGGTATTTTTTGTGCCTTTTTATGTCACTGTCATAGTCCCTTTTTTTAACTGATATCAGGCGATAACATTGAGAAAATAAGGTAAGTATGTTTTTTCCCATTTTTTTATTTTTTTAGGTCTTATGACTACAAAGGACCACTAAAATACAAAAAAATTGCGTTCTCCATTTTTTTACAATTATTTAAAAAAAAAAAAAAAAAAGTCTTATTTTTACAGGTTGGGCCTGTAATACCAGCAATTTGGATAGACAGTGGCATTTTTATTTTATTTTTTCTTTTTATTTATTAATTTATTTTTTTCAGTTTATTTTACACATTGTGCATCCTATAAGGTCTTTAAAAACCTCTGGGGAGGAGCAAATTAATATATTTTTTATACAAGTAAAATATATCTTTGTACCGTGTTAGCCAGTAGAGATAAAAAAAAATTGTTTAAAAGAACAGAGAGTCCTCAGTGGTTGATACCTTTTAATGGCTAACTGAAAAGATTACCATCTTTTCAGTTAGCCATTAAAAGGTATCAACCACTGAGGACTCTCTGTTCTTTTAAACTATATTTTTTATATTAATTCTCCTGTAACTGGGCCAGGTATACTAGCCCCAGTTACATGGGAAATACACTCTCTTGGCTGCCTAGCAGAGCTGTCTGTCTCCTATGATTCAGCAGCTCCTGTTCTTTCTCTATACTCAGCGATCACATGACCGCTGTGTATGGAGGAGGAAGCACCATCATCACTTCCTATTATTATTATTATTATTATTATTTATTATTATAGCGCCATCAATTCCATGGCACTTTACATGTGAAAGGGGTATACATAATAGGGACAAGTACAATAATCATAAACAATACAAGACACAGACAGGTACAGGAGGATAGAGGTCCCTGCCCACGAGGGCTCACAGTCTACAAGGGATAGGTGAGGATACAGTAGGTTAGGGTAGAGTTGATTGTGTGGCGCTGTATCAGACTGAAGGTTACGGCAGGTTGTAGGCTTGTCAGAAGAGGTGGGTCTTCAGGTTCCTTTTGAAGCTTGTCAAGGTAGGCGAGAGTCTGATGTGTTGAGGCAGAGCATTCCAGAGTATCAGGGAGGCACGGGAGAAATCTTGGATGTGATGGTGGGAAGAGGAGATGAGAGAGGAGAAGAGAAGGAGGTCTTGTGAGGATCGAAGGTTACGTGCAGGTAAGTACCGGGAGACTAGGTCAGAGATGTAGGAAGGAGACAAGTTGTGGATGGCTTTATATGTCATGGTTAGTGTTTTGAACTGGAGTCGTTGGGCAATGGGAAGCCAGTGAAGGGATTGGCAGAGAGGAGAGGTCGGGGGGACAGGTGGATGAGCCGGGCAGCATAGTTTAGAATAGATTGTAGGGGTGTGAAACTGTTAGAAGGGAGGCCACAGAGCAGGAGGTTGCAATAATCCAGGCGGGAGATAATAAGGGCATGTTCTTTAGCGCTGTGTATACAGTGATAAATGAGAAACACATGGTAATAAACCATCTGTGTGCTGTTGTAATGCTGCCACCAGGGGAAGCCAGAGCTCTGCAGTAGACGACACTACACAGAGCAATGAGAACCAGGAAGGAAATGCACAGCGTTCTCATGCACTGCCTAATCAGCACAGCTGAGAGGCAGAACTGCAGGGTATGTGAGGAATAGTCAGACAGGCTGGGTCAAACACCATACGGGCAGAAGCAGGACCGGAGGAGCGAGCAGAAATGAAGTCAGAAGTCAGGCTAAGGTCAGTACCGGAGGAAGCAACTGAGTGGGGAATAGGAGGGGGGACACAGGACAGGAGGGACGACCAGGGGACAGAACACAGACAAGGGCACGGGGGCACAGGAACAGACAGATTAGGATATCACTCACAGGACCAGCAATCACTAGCAAAGCAGAGCTAAGCTTATAGACGGCGCTGGTTCACTGGAAGTGTCAGCTTTTAAGGCATCCAGGGGCCGGAAGTGAGGCTTGAGAGAAGGCTCCGCCCCCTAGCCATGTGGATAGGGAGGCGAATCATGACAGCTGTACAGTGTGTCTGCCACTCTGTATAGAGAGGCTGGGCAAAGTAAATATGAATTCTTTGAAAATTTGGAGGACTAAATCAGCTTAGTGGCTCAGTGGTTAGCACTGCTGCTCTTCAGCACTGGGGTCCTGGGTTCAAATCCCATTATGAGCCCCATTAGGGACAGCAGTGGTAATGGCTGTAAAACACTGTATGATATAATAGTGCTATGTAAGAAACACAGAAACTACATTTTCAAAACATCTTGATTCATTCAATATCAAGTATGAGTGCCACATCCCGGAAATCCCAGCACTTCCAGCCTCGGCTATTATCAATGAGGTCTGAGGAATGTTCTGCCACTGAATGCACTTGGGCAAATCATCAAGATCCTCTGTTGGCAGCTCCTTTGCAATTGCCAAGAAATTACATCCCAGTTGTGCTCGATGAGAGACAAGACTGGAAGATGCTGCTCACTGTAGCACGAGCAATATGCGTCCTGTTATTGTCGTGATGTGAAATGGCTCCTGAAACATTTAGGAGAAATGGCCACACCACAGGTTACACTATTGATCCATTCTGTACTGCAAGTCAAACTGGACATAAATGTCACGAGGTGCAATATGATATCTGGGAGGAGGGGCGCCTAGACTGGCTCTCAGAGTAGGGGACCCAAAGCTGTTCCTTATTCCAAAGGTAAGCCTGATGGTGGTGAGGTTTGGACCGCCAGTGTAGTCTTGATTTCTGAAAACCCCTCATCTAACATCCCCACATCACCACCCAAGGGAGAGCTGGGACAGGAGAAATATATCCCATACACAGTGACAAACAGGGGAAAACCAAAGCTCAAACTCACAGCAAGCACACACAGAGGAAAAGACAATACGTGCTCAGGGAGAAATAAAGTACAGGGAGGAAATAAACAAACAACAAGGATATTTCCACAGCACATTAAATAGCATACAATCATGAAATCTGGATCAAATGCAAAGGACTGGTGTCGCTGGAGCAAGCTAGAGCTATATTCAGCATCTGGGATGAGATTCCACCATTTTTAAAAGGGGGCGGAGTTGGCTGTGATGGGTCTTCCATAATGTGCTCTCAGCAGCAATTCACAGACCAGCAGGAATTAACTCCCGCTAGACCAGACACCAGAGAGAACAAAACCAGATGACACCCTGCCCTGACTGAGCAACTTATATGCACCAGGTGACATGTCAGACTCTCCAGTGTGAACAGAGTCTGAAGACGCCAAGCCACTAGGTGAGTTAAGAGCAGAATACCGCATGACAATAACATACCAATGACCTAATACCACTATTCTCTTGAACAATGAGTCTCCCTATTGTCTTGAAAGAAAAGATAGCTGGACATTGTTCTGACCATGTAGGTCATGAGGAATATCACACTGGTCCAACTCCCAGGATTATGGTGGGAAGTGGCATAATGTACGGTAAGCAGACCCCACTAGTCTTCATTACAGTTACATTACCAACTCGGTATAACATTGATTTAGTCGTGGAACCAGTGGTATGACCATTTCTCCAAAGTGTCCCAAGAGCCACACTATGCCGCATGTTGCTCGTCCTACTGTGAGCAGCCTACATGACCTAAACATGCTACCATGACTGCAACGTCTCTGGACTTGTCTCCTTTCAAGCACATTTAGGACATCATTGGTTGGCAATTACAAAGGAAGCTGCCAGCAGTGGATCTTGATGATTTTTGCAAGTGCATTTAGTGCGCAGAAGATTTCTCACTTCAAACAACTATTAATAACCTCACTGGTAACAGCCAAGGCTGAAGGCGCAGGGAATTTTGCATGCTATTCTGAATACATATTTATATCATTTGCATATTAATAACATGTTTATCTATCCTGTAATTTCCATAAATCCACCATTGTATGAAATTCTTCCCCAGAATCAGTGCTCCTATTGTCTTCTGTCTGTGTTTGGTATTGCAGCTTATTTTTTTCTATATGGTAGCTATTACTCCGCTGTTCACATATATATCAAATCACAGCACAGTATCAGATCAGACAGACTAAGATGTCTTATACCGCGGGTCTTTCGGTTTCTAACTTGGTATCTGTCCTTTTGATGAGATGATCGTATGCAGATATCAACCGAGCCTTGTATATGTTATTTTATACATTTGTTATACTTTAATCTTTATGTATTTTTGGCAGGGCTTCTTTATCCTACTAACTTGCATTACAGAAAGAAAGGTAAGTTATTAAAATTACATTTTATAGGTTCCTCAATTGGATTGGCCAGAAGAGGTCTCACGTGAGCATAGAGGGCGGTAGACAGAGATGAGGGTGGAGTTGTACGAGGGGTGCCATGTTGTATAGAGCTTTTTGGGTGAGAACAAGCAATTTAAATTGGATCCTATAATGTATGGGCAACCAGTGCAATGACTGGCACAGAGCGGAAGTGTCCAAATATCGATTAGCCAGATAGGTGACCCTGGCTGCTACATGAAGGTTGGGCTGCAGAGGGGAAAGTCTTGTGAGGGGGAGGCCAATTAATAGAGAATTACAATAGTCAAAGCGGGAGTGGATCAGGGCTACGGTGAGGGTTTTTGTAGTTTCCATGATAAGAAATGGGGGGATTTTAGAGATGTTCTTCAGGTGCAGGTGTTGCGGGAGACCGCTATGGGGTCTTCAGGGTCACAGAGACAGATTCCAAATCAAATCTGCACAGATATATATATGAGGAAAAATGACCACACAGAGATGTGTCTCTATCCGGGAGAAGCTCAATCCTCTTCTAACCCGTATATTATAAAATACACACAGTTATTCAGTTCAACATTGTCCTTGATTGGTTGGAGATAACCGACAAAGTCTATATAGTACATCATCAGCCTGCTACTGGCTTTCTAATACCAGTTTGAACCAGCTACTGAATACTTCTTTGTTCATTGTACATTTTGGCTTTTTCATCTTGGTTAGTAAGAGATAAAGCCCCAGCTTCACATCCCAGCTGGTGAGAACCAACATGTTATGAATACAATCAGTGTGTTTTGAATACTTGCATTGCTCAGCCTAGTATAATTTGCTTCACATTCCAAAGGCGCATCCTGGTATGCACATAGCAATAATCATACAAACACAAACACAGATGATCTTATTATATGGACAATTGATTCATAGCCTGGACCTTCACAGTCCCCCCTTAATAAGATTATCTGTCTACCTTCATCTTAAATCTAGGGGTTTCCTAGGGAATTTTATGTCCCATGCTACAATATAAATAATGATTAAGGACTAGAATTTTCCGAAACGCGTCTGTTTTGTGACACCTTGGCTGTCTGATAATTATTTTGTACTACGATTCCTATGAATTTTTTAAATTTATAAATAAAAAAATTGGAATTTTAGAAGATTGGTTGCTGGAAATCCCTTTTTTTCTACTATTCAATCCTCTGTCCTGCATTGCAGTCTCCGTGCAATGGATCTTCATGGGGGTAAGGTGAGCTGAACAAACCTTGTCTTTATGCTACTATAGGTACGTGCTAGTCATGCTCTCGGACCCTATACTCGTCTGGGACCCCCCTTGGGACTCCAATTACATTTATATATACGTGGGGGGTCTACCAATAGGTCATTATTTGACACAGCTCTATGGGCTCTGGCTCCACCCTTGGATACCTATTTAATCTGTTCGAGGGTAACGTCATGATTTACATGAGCTATTAGGATTGGCGTTATTACTTTCATTAGGGCACATTGTCCTGACCAAGGAAAATTAAGTTTAGATCTTATCTTGAGGTCAGCACATAGCCAAAAACACATCTGCTACAGATTCTCTGTGGTTCTTTTTTTGGATGTTAAATGAGAAGGCGGATACTTGGTCAGTGCTAGTCCATCCAGGGCCGACTTGGTGATCTGCTCTTGATAAAGAGCCAAAGCGTGATGAGGCTTGATGTGAACAGTTTGAGGTGCTGACTCAGAGAAGCCTTCTGAGATAATGGGTGGAATAGCAGCCGCTCTTTGCTTTAGTTGTTTTAGGTCAATTTGTTTCTGAGGCAAGACGTTAACTCACGTGTCACTGCCAGTGCTCAGCAGACTGGACCGGGGAGACATCAGCCTGGTGAGATGGGCTCTTCCAAAACTTTCCCCGAGATTAGAGAGTCCACAGTTGGCATTTTGTATTACGGAAAATCACTGAATATATTCATATATGAGTTAGTAGGAAACAAAAACATTCATAAATATGTTAGGCTACATCAACTAAACCACATATTTGGGTCTGTGAATTAGCTGAATTAAGTATTTCAGGTTACTCAATTCGTACCCTCAACAGTCCCCCCTAAAGACTCACTTCTGCCATTTCCGAATAGTAAGGGTACTGTGTTCCCTTAGGAAGAGTGGAAGAAAGATCTGTTGAGAAAACCTGCCTGACTGAACGTTGAGGCATGGGCGGATAGGGGTAAGGGTTTTCTTCACTGGTTTGAGACCAAGGACCCCTAGGCGAGTCCTCACCCTTTGTAGTTACATTTTCCCATGTCTCAAGGCTCTCTAAGTCCTCTCTTCTAACTGTTTTGGCAATGATGGTCTGAGACTGTACAGATCTTTTGAAAAGGATAAATACAAGCAAGATGCTCAGTGCAGCTCCGGTGGACCGACCCTTCTGCAATACGAGGCATGAATCCATGTTGTCCTGCCGTTGAGCTTCAGCAAAATTTCTGTGGTTGGAAGAAGCTGGATCAGCTCATCTAGTCTTGTCTCATGGCTCTTTCTCGCTTGTCCTTTTAGGATCACTCAGTCCCCTGACTGAAGACCATATGCTTCTAGCTCTGATTTAGGATCTGGAATTAGAGAATACATCTGTCTATTACACTATTTAGTCAATCATATAAAAATTGTACATGCCTGTGCTAAACCAAAAAACATCCCACAAATAGACCTGTTAATTACTAAAGGGAAACAAAACACGCATTTGGTTCATGACTTACCAGTCTCCACCTTTCCATAAAATATACACTTCTTTTACCTCAGTAAACCCATTTTTTACATACCACCTTCATCATGTGGATTTTCAGCAATCACGTTGTTTTCTGTACTGGAATGCCTCTGACCAAACCTGGAAAGAAATTTACACAACAGGCACAAACTTGCATAAAATCTGCTCATGACATACATCTATAATCAGACTGAAGTCTCTCAAATGGGTAGAGCAGGTGCAGGGTGTGTTTCTGCGGACTCTTTACAGTTTTTCTCACATTGTTTTAAGGACATGTTTTACAAGACTGGGTGAGTCTGCCCACCTGGGTACTGAACCCTGGTGTCACCCACTGATAACTATCTTCCACAGATGTTAGTCCATAGATTACCTGGGGCATCAATGAGAAGAGATCTCATAGCAGAGAAAGCTTACCACCCTTTATCCACAGACTTTCTTCAGTCAGCTAACTCCCTGCGTCTCACACCCCATTCCTTGTTGAATCGCTTGTTCCTGTAAGGATTTAAGAATACAAGGAGTGACAAATGTCACGGACGTGACAGGTGCCACCGAGGTTGCAGCGGTCTGCATTGGTAAAGGACTCCTCAACTCTAGGCCCGTTCACCGCTTCTTTGTCAGCTGCACCTTTGCGGGGATCTTCTCCGGTTCCATCAGCTCAGCTCTAGACTTTATCTTCAACATACCTAGCTCATTTGACAACAGGAAAAATGTACATCCTACATACACATTTGACCATCTTACCTACTGCTGTTCTACCCATCTAGAGAGGGCATCAATACATCGCTGCCTCCTGTACCTATAGGAGGGAAAGGAGTGGTTCAAATTTTGATTAGATGATGTTATGTAAACCGTAGCATATCCAGTGTAGAATCGACCAACATCTTGTTTCATCTATGAAAACAAAACCTAAAAATATGCATTAGATCATTCTTATAACAGACATATTTCATAGCAGTCCAGTAAATATGACTGTTGCGCTCCAGAGCTTGTCTAATATGTCTGCTACGCCTTCTACTGCAGGAGAAATATACTAGATAACAACTTCCCCCCTTTTTTTATTTTTGTTTTTTTTGTTTTGTGTACCAATCTAGGATATTCACAGTTTTATGCAGCTTCTCCCTAAAAGAAAAATAAAACAGCAGACAAAACTTAAACAAAACAAACACTGGACATAACCCTTGTCTCTTCAACAATATACACTACTGGGGAATTTTGAGACCTTACGATAGACAACACGGTTCATATATACTGTACACTAATATCCATGAAAGAAAGGAAAAACAAAATAAAATGTTAATAAAATGCTGGCAGTCTGTATGCAGAGTCACAAAATAAAAATATCACCATAAAAAACAAAAAAAACTAATTTGCATATCTTAAGAAATCTAATTTTCCCTCAAAGTTAATTTAATCATTCAGGTATGAGCAGGATGCTATTGATAATTTCTTGTGAAATCCTGAATTCTATGGGTTAAACAAGACCTGTCCCACCAGCTGAGAGGGGCCACATCCCACCCACCAGCACAGAGCGAGACACAAGCAGCCCTACATATTCCACCCTCCACAATCCACATCTCTGCTGGAACTATTTTTTTTTTCTACTCAGTTTTTTTTTCTCTGCAACTTCTCATGAGCTGCCTAGCCCTACCTTTCCAGATGTTGGGGGAGTCTCTGCTCCAGCTTTCCTCTGTTACAATGATCACACACTCCTACACATCGCTGCAGGCATCTGCCCTCTGTTTCTCATTCTCCTGCGTCAACAAACCTCCCGTGCCTATCCTTAACAAAACCTGAGCCCCTGAGGGCGTAGTGAGTATCTGGGCATATCGTGAATTGAAGACCTCTGGACGGGTCCAGGACCGCTCGGAGTAGGGCTCATTATATGCCCTGAAATAAGTGTGGGGGGTGGGGGATTGGCAGGAGATAGAGTCAGGGTGCTTGGTGTCAGAATGGCTGGTGGGGAGAGGGACGGCATTACAGGTACAGGAGGGGCCATGGGCAGAGGTGGGGGTGGCAGCTCCTGAATCTGCTCAACTGTTCTCTGTTGTATGGGAGGTACATAGTAACCTCTGTCTGTGTTCAGGACAGGGAAAATAGGGGCGGGTTTGTGGCTGTGGCTTGGATCTGGGCGGTGAATTGCACAGTTATTACAAACATCTCTCCAGCCCGGGTTTTGATAACCACACTGGTAACAGATCCAACTTGCTGGGTCATATAGGGGTGGCTGCTCAGTTGGGACCAGTTGGGGATAGGTAGTGGGGAGTGGTTTTACCAGCTGTGGGGTGGGGGCTGCTAACACCGGGGCAAGGATCGTTGGGGGGGGGCGGTGTGGGTGGTACTAAAAGATCTAGAGGATCTTGGCCAATGGGTGGGACAGCAACATCCATGAGCAGCTCCGGGACAGGGGGAATAGAATGGGGATCAGGTTGTGGGGTAGCAACAAAAAAACCTGCCGGAGAATCCTCAGATCTGTCCTCAGACTTGGGTAACATATAGTAAAACACAACATCTCCCTCCGAGTCTTCATTCTCTAACTCCCCATATCTTTCGGATAGAAATGCCTTCGCTACTATGCCAAACAACTCCGCATCATCCAACAAGCTTCTGTCTTTCAACTTGCCTTTTTTTTTTTTACTTTCAGTGCTGCTGCCCACTGAGACGGCTGTAACCGACCTCCTTTCGGTAATCCTAACACTTTGAAAATCTCCGGGGCATGACGCACAGCTTTCTTCCCCTCTCTTTCTGTGAATCCTCAGGCTTCTCAACTTCCTTTCTTCCCCATCTGAACATCATTTTTATCTTGGTGGTGATCTGATTACACTAATTTATGACAATATGGTGCGCGCTACAGTCCGGCCGCCGCTGAAACGTTCCACCCTATACTAGCTGCTCCCTCAGCTAAATATAAAAACAAAGGTATCCCGTGAGCAGAAGAGGACGTACAAAAATGCTGTCTCAGGTCACAGATCTCCCTTTCAATAGGTCACTGATCTTCCCAACAGGTCACAGATCACCCTTTCAATAGGTTACTGATCTTCCCAACAGGTCACAGATCTTCCTTTCAATAGGTTACTGATCTTCCCAACAGAATCATAAGAGATGAGGGGGCACCTTTCCCCTAATGGGATCACCACCAGCAATAATGGACCATATTAGAACAGAAAGAAAAAGAATTGCTGTATATAGGGATCAACCAATGAGATTTTGTTCAGATTAACAAAAAATATAATTTATTGGTACAAAATGTATGCATACACAAAATCCACATGGAACAGTGAAAGAGTTAAAATATTTAAAATATCACAATTAGACATTCAACAAACACCCCAATACACAGTTCCATGTTAGGAACCTGACACCAAGATCCTGAATAAGGCTGCACTAGATGTACCAATCAATAATATATGCAGGCATAAATGCAGGACCTGTGTACAATTTCTCACTGCAAACCATATGCCATATAGTACTCAAGAGTATAGTACCCTATCTGGCACCACCATCAAGAAATACAATATGGTAAATACAAAATGCTAGAAGGAAAAGTGATGAAAGAAACCTTGTAATAAGGAAATCAGTGTACCAAAATCAATGATTAGACCAAATGAGCCACTGACGGTCCAGATTCGTCCAAAAATTCATCACCGAGATGTATTACCACCTGCTAGAAGTAAAAAATAAGGTGGTGTGAAGTCCCAGGATCGGCGCAAGTGGGGGGGTGTTGCCCTACGCGTATCGCCACTGGAGATGTGGCTTTCTCAAGGGCCAGAAAATAAGTAACTTATTACTTATATTCTGGCCCTTGAGGAAGCCACATCTCCAGTGGCGATACGTGTGGGGCAAGATCCCCTACATACGCCGATCCTGGGACTTCACACCACCTTATTTTTGACTTCTAGCAGGCGGTACTACATCCCGGTGATGAATTTTTGGACAAATCTGGACCGTCAGTGGCTCATTTGGTCTAATCATTGATTTTTGGTATACTGATTTCCTTATTACAAGGTTTCTTTCATCACTTTTCCTGCTAGCATTTTGTATTTACCATATTGTATTTCTTGATGGTGGTGCCAGATAGGGTACTATACTCTTGAGTACTATATGGCATATAGTTTGCAGTGACAAATTGTACACAGGTCCTGCATTTATGCCTGCATATATTATTGATTGGTACATATAGTGTAACCTTATTCAGGATCTTGGTGTCAGTTTCCTAACATGGAACTGTGTATTGGGGTGTTTGTTGATTGTCTAATTGTGATATTTTAAATGTTTTTAACTCTTTCACTGTTCTGTGTGTATTTTGTATATGCATACATTTTCTACCAATAAATTATATTTTTTTTTTATCTGAACAAAATCTCATTATTTGATATGGTAATAAGATCTTCCCAACAGGTCACAGATCTTCCTTTCAATAGGTCACTGATCTTCCCAACAGCAGGCCTAATCCATATCTTCGATCAATGGTGTCCCCCCTGCATCTTTAATTACAGACCGGGTCAGTCTAAATAGCTATATCCGACCACCACCTTTTTCCCTAACATCCGTCCTCTGGATCCCGTGTGACACTATCGATCCACACCTCAGGATTAGGATCGTGCTACTGGGCCCCAGCGGGCACCAAACCTGAGTCAAAATCAGGTACCTTTAACACCGATAAGGACACACAGCCCGTTGCCCCCTCCTCTCCAAGAACAACCACATCGGTAGTGATTACACAGTATGTAACACTTACCGGGGTCGGAAGGTGATCAGCCTGGTTGGAGCAGAGGGAGATCTCAGTACGTGACGGCAAATATCGGTGTGTCCAGGAATGGCGGTGCTTCCTTTTAGGGGCCCCACGTTACAGGTGCCAACTGTTGGGGGAGACCGCTATGGGGTCTTCAGGGTCACAGAGACGGATTCCAAATCAAATCTGCGCAGGTGTATGTATGACGAAAAATGACCACACAGAGACATGTCTCTATCCGGGAAAAGCTCAATGCTCTTCTAACCCGTATATTATAAAATACATACAGTTATTCAGTTCAACATTCTCCTTTATTGGTTGGAGATAACCGACAAAGTCTGTTTAGTACATCATCAGCCTGCTACTGGCTTTCTAATACCAGTTTGAACCAGCTACTGAATACTTCTTTGTTCATTGTACATTTTGGCTTTTTCATCTTGGTTAGTAAGAGATAAAGCCCCAGCTTCACATCCCAGCTGGTGAGAACCAACATGTTATGAATACAATCAGTGTGTTTTGAATACTTGCATTGTTCAGCTTTGCATAATTTGTTTCACATTCCAAAGGCGCATCCTGATATGCACATAACTATAATCATACAAACACAGATGATCTTATTATATGGACAATTGATTCATAGCCTTGACCTTCACACAGGCGACAAGAGCTGTCGAGAGATTATATATAGGAGGTGATGATAATATTGATGTCAAGCATAACACCCAGACAGCGAGCCTGCGGTCTAGGCATTATTGTTGCACCATATACAAAGAGGAAGATGTCAGGTTTAAGGAGGTTAGTAGACGGAGACAGTTGAAGAAGTTCAGTTTTGAAAAGGTTAAGTTTCAGATAGAGAGCAGACATGATGTTGGAAACTGCAGACAGACAGTCACTGGTGTTCTGTAGTACACCGGGGGTGAGGTCAAGGGATGAGGTATATAATTGTGTACCATCAGCATAAAGATTGTACTGGAAGCCAAATTTGCTGATGGTCTGTCGAATTGGGGCAGTGAGAAGAGAAGATGGCTAAGGACTGAACCTTGAGGGACCCCAACAGTGAGAGGAAGAGGAGAAGATGTGGAGCCGGCAAATGATACGCTGAAAGAGCGGCCAGGAAGATAGGAAGAGAAAGATAAAGTTAATGGGCCCAGAGGGGTGTAAGAAAACAAAGTAATATACACTTACCTTGCCAATTGGTGCTACTGCTCTGCACTCAGTACTGTGTCCTCAGGTGGTCTTCCGGCATCATCATCCGGTGGCCAACATCCATCTGGTGGTGTCCTAACGTTCACATTCTATCCAAACAGTTTCTTCCTAGTGGACAGCTTCCAAATGCAGTTGTCTTCTGCTGAAATTTGGGTTTCAAATTGTGTCACAGCCTAGTCTAGCTAAATGGTTAAGTGGTTAACTGTTTTTTTAATGGGCCAGCCCAACCTTAAGGTCATATAAAACACATCAGTCATATAATCGTCGCACATGATGAAAATAATTTTGCAATGCAATTAAATATACATAGACCAGTTTTTATAGCTGGAGGGTGCAAGAACCCTAAAAGTAACTTTCTTTGTTGCCTCCAGCATACCCTAGTCAGACCCCATACCGCGTTCATTCATGGTTGGATGTCAAAATTCCACCCATCTTCAATATTTTCTCTTAGGTCTTATATATATAACATATTATTCATGGTTTTCCAGCAATTAGTCTTTATAATGTGTAAACTGGACGCCACTAAATAAGACCATCCCATCTAAGTGGATTGTTGTCTGCTTATGTGAAGTCACTCAATATTTACGCAAATTGGCATTCCGTAAACCTAAATGTCACATTGCTTTTAGGACAATGTAGGTTTAGTTCCAACACTTAATAACTTTCTATTTTCCTCTTTACGTTTATACAAGTGGTTGTGCCCAGTCTTGGTATTACACGTATTATTTGATGTAGCTCAACGTCTACTGATATTAATAATGCAATGTAATTATTAAATCTACATTTAGGTGCGGGAGGTGCTCTTCAACAAGCGATCGTCATCGGTGAGTCTCATGCTTGGTTACTCTTATTATTAGGACTGTTTTTCGGGACTTCTAAATGTACTCAGATTATTACCCATTTTATTGATTGCTTAAAGGAGAATATTTTGAGGTTTGCTGAGGTTTTGCAACTGTTGTATCAGGTCTAGACAATCTGCCGGACTTCAGAATAACACATTTTACCTGCAATGATGCAGGACAGGAGAGGGATTTGTAATGTTCATCTATTCAGCCTACAGATAATTGTCTGGACTGGTATAATTGTACCAAGCAACCAGCTGCGTGAATTAGCAACTGGGGTCCACAGGTGATATATGTGTGTGATCGCTCGGGGGTCTAATCCTCACCAATCATGAGAATGAAGGTCCTGAATTCTCCTGTTTTGATGACACATTACTGAGCATCTGCAAGCACTGCCAATAGGTGTTGTAGACAGGAAATGGGTCCAAGGTTGTACATACTCACCTGGTCGGTCGGTGCGTGCGCAGATCTCATCTACGCACGTGCCGCCTCCGGGCACCATTCCTTTCAAGCCCGTACCTGCCTCACCATCCACAGCGCAGCAGAGCCCACATCACAGCAGAGCTCAGCGCCGCCGTCAGCAGCAAGCATCTGGGACACCTGTTGCACCGACAGCAGAGTCACCCTACTCCAGCATCGCCACTGCCTCCTCCGACCCTGCTCCACCACCGCTGCTGCCCCCTCTTCAGTAAGACACCACTGGATTATAAGACGAACCCCATTTTTTTTTTTTAATTTTTTTTCCCTCTAAATTTGGGCATGAGTCTTATAATCCGATGCGTCTTATAAAGTGAAAAATAAGGTAATTTTGCCTCTTAAGGGCCATTTACACGCTGCGACATTGCTAACGATATATCGTTGGGGTCACGGTGTTTGTGACGCACATCCGGCGTCATTAGCGACATCGCAGCGTGTGACAGGCTGGATCGACCTTAAACGATCGCAAAAAAGACAAAAATCGTTTGTCTGTGAGAGGTCGTTTATTTATGAAAAATCGTTGTCTGGTCAGTAGCGATGTTGTTCCTCATTCCTGCGGCATCACACATCGCTATGTGTGACACCGCAGGAACGACGAACATCTCCTTACCTCCGTCCACCGGCAATGAGGAAGGAAGCCGGTGGGCGGCATGTTCCAGCCGCTCATCTCCGCCCCTCCTCTGCTATTGGACGGCTGCCGTGTGACGTCGCTGTGATGCCGCACGAACCGCCCCCTTAGAAAGGAGGCGATTCGCCGGCAATAGCGACGTCGCAGGGAAGGGAAGTCCATTTGTTGGGTGTTAGCGATGTTGTGCGATTTGCCCGTGACGCACAACCGACGGGGGCGGGTACGCTCACTAGCGATATCGATACTGATATCGCAGCATGTAAAGTACCCTTTAGCCACACATCACTGACCAAGAAAACTTGTCCACATGCCCATGAGATCACAGGTGGGTGGATTTTGTTTTGGGCATATATCCATACACAATATATTGATCCACAAAAAGCACCAGCTCTGGTTCATGGGTGGAATTTACTATTGCAGCTCAGCTTTATGGGAATAAGTTGCAGTGCAAGACTCAACCTTTGGACAGAAGTGATAGTGGCATAATGGGGTGTTTGCCTAAAGTGCCAAATTCTAAAAATTTAAGATCCACCCTGAAGACTCGATCTAGTCCTGGGCGGTAGACTCTCCGTGAGAACCTTGTCA
Organism: Anomaloglossus baeobatrachus; assembly: GCF_048569485.1. Classification (NCBI taxonomy): domain Eukaryota; kingdom Metazoa; phylum Chordata; class Amphibia; order Anura; family Aromobatidae; genus Anomaloglossus; species Anomaloglossus baeobatrachus. Next base: position 655,102,987 of record NC_134355.1, read on the forward strand.
GCTGCAGCTCAAAAGGGAATTTAGTGCTCATCCAAGGGCCTGTGAGCTAAATAAGCAAAGCAGTCCAATAGCTGCTTTGTCGCCTCAGTCGCTGTAGCCAGTTGCTATGCCGAGCGCATCAGTCCAGACGACTTTGTCACCAAATGCATTGCTCTACCTCAGCAGCGACTAAAGGGTACTTTACACGCTGCGACATCGCTAGCGATATATCGTTGGGGTCACGTCGTTAGTGACGCACATCCGGCGCTGGTTGCGACATCGCAGCGTGTGACACCAATGAGCGACACTCAACGATCGCAAAATCGTTAAAAAACAGTGATCGTTGACACGTCGCTCATTTCTTTAATATCGCTGCTGCCACAGGTACGATGTTGTTCGTCATTCCTGCGGCATCACACATCGCTACGTGTGACACCGCAGGAGCGACGAACATCTCCTTACCTGTGTCCACCGGCAATGAGGGAACGAAGGAGGTGGGCGGGATGTTACGTACCACTCATCTCCGCCCCTCTGCTTCTATTGGCCGGCCGCTTAGTGACGCCGCAGTGACATCGCTATGACGCCGAACACACCTCCCCCTTGAAGGAGGGATTGTTCGGCGGTCACAGCGTCATCGCTGACAAGGTATGTGCTTGTGATGCTGCCATAGCGATAATGTTCGCTACGGCAAAGAGCACCAAATGTCGCACGAACGACGGGGGCGAGTGCTATCGCGCTCGACATCGCTAGCGATGTCGCAGGGTGTAAAGTACCCTTACGATGATAGAAGCTCTCATTATCTTGAAGTGAGATTTGTCATCTTGGTTGCTGGTTAAGCAGATCACAGCACTCAAGATGAGTTTGTTATCGGCTGCTGCGCTCTGCATAGGCAGAAACCAAGATGACAAAGCTCACTACATTATAGTCAGTGTGAGAGCTTTAGTAATCTCTGTCACTACCAATGTAAAGATGAGTAGCTGATGAGCATAGACAGTATTGAACCATGTGCACTGTACTCTGCTATTTTGGAGCTCTCTGTCGCCCTCTCACAATTTTGAGTATACAACTAATGCAGCAATAAATCATGGCTTATAAATATTAGATAATCAAGGGATGAAGAGTCCAGAAAATGTGATACTGATCCCACGGATGTCTGTTACTATAATGGGGTAAATAATCTATTTGAATAATATGTAATTTATGAATATTATTATTTTACAGCCCACGTCCACATCCACCACCACAATGTCTACATCTGAAGCTCCCAGCAAAATGCCAGCCTCAATAAAAAAGAAGAAATGATGGACGACACGGCGCCGTATCAGCTTTTCCCTCCATAATCTGTAATATAACATATCATATTATAAAGCTAAAAAACACCAATCCTATATAATGTGTATGCCGGATTCTCACCCCGAGAAGCGTCATATGTTTATATATACAAAATCAGTGCTATATATAAAAAATAATGTACTTCTATCTGAAAAAACAACATCAAGCGACTCTTGACGGATCTGTCACTCATTTCGGCTCCCTGTTTAGTACTTTTGAGTGCTGGAAAGAAACACTTTTGTAATAGAATATGAAGGAAGGGAGGCAGTATTTGTTTCTTCATGTATTATTATATTGGTGTTGCCTATTAGTGTGTGTGATCTACAATGGATGCCTGGCTGAAATCAAAATCACTCCTAAAGGCTAAAGAAAGATAGTAGTAAAGCAAAAGGCATGTCGATTCGTCTTCACTCCGTGTAATTCGTGTCTTTGGATTGAATAAAGAATCTTCTATTGTACTCCGATGAGTGCGGCATCGTACAATCTGTGTGGATGAATCACCAGTTATTCTAGATCAGCAGCTGAGGACGGCCGACACATGACAGCGGGGCTTCGTCATTATGAAAACACCGGACTGCGATGGTCACACGTCTAAAAATCTGCCCACGCATGGCAGGCCAATGGTCACACAATTGGGAAACTAAATCACGCCATATTCAGATGGTCGAAGGCAGAGCTTTGGACTTAAGGTGGCTTTACACGCAGCAATATCTCTGGTGAAAGCACTCGCCTCCGTCGTTTGTGTGTCACGGGCAAATCGCTGCCCGTGGCGCACAAAAACGTTAGGAGCCGTCACACGTACTTCCCTGCCTAGCAACTTTGCTGTTGCCGGCGCACCGCCTCCTTTCTAAGAGGGCGGTTTGTGCAGCATCACAGCGCCGTCTCCAAGCGGCCGCCCAATAGAAGCGGAGGGGCGGAGATGAGCGGAACGTAACATCCCGCCCACCTCCTGTCTTCCTCATTGCTGGCGGCCGCAGGTAAACTGCAGTTCGTCGTTCCCGAGGTGTCACACGTAGCGATGTGTGCTGCCTCGGGAACGACGACCAACATGCGTCCTCAACAATCAACGATTTTTTGAAAATGAATGACATGTCAATGATGGACGATTTGGTGAGTATTTTCCATCGTTAACGGCCGTTTGTTGGTGTCACACGCAACGACGTCGCTAACGATGCCGGATGTGTGTCACGGAATCCGTGACCCCGGCGATATATCGTAGATACGCCGTTGCGTGTAATGGGGCCTTTACAGTCAGCATCTATGTATTTATCTACCTAGCTTATATTTATATGTTTCACATATATCGTGATTTTCCAAGAATAAGACACTGTCTTGTACTTCTTTTGCACCAAAACAAACGCTAGAGCTTATTTTTGGGTAGGTCTCATTTTGGGGGAAACACGGGTGGGGGGTAAATTTACCCCGTCAAAAAAGCAGACCCCCCTTACCAGACCCCAGACGTCAGCTTGGCTCCCAGGTCCTTCTGCAATCTTCGGTGGGCGCTCCCAATGGGTATGCAACACACTGTCCACCCCTGCTTCTAGCCAACACACACACATACATCAGATCGCACGCATACACACGTACATCAGGTCGCACACACAATCACACATCAGATCCCACACACACACTTCACACACCCACTTTAAAAGATTTAAAAGATGGTGGAATCTTCTCTTCCATGCCGATAATAACTTTTGCAAATATGGTCAATGTGCATGGTTATCCAGCTTCTAGTGATCTTCTGTATGCTATTCTGGTGTGTTGTAGAAATACTCTTGTCGTTTGATTATTTCCTTCCTTGTCTTTATTTCCTCCTGAGCATGTTTTGTCTATACCCCTGTGAGTGATTGCTGGGAGTTTGTGTTAGGGTTTCCACTAGTCTGTCTTTCTGTGTGGCAGTTACCTTTCCAGTACCGACCCTCACCTGGTTTGGGGATGAGGTGGGCAATAGATCTAGGGGTGATCAGGAGTCAGGGCTATGCTGGCGATCCAGACCTCTTCACCTTCAGAAGTACCTCTGCGATAAGGGACAGCTTGGGCCTCCTAGAATGAGAGCCAGTTTAGGAGCCCCCATTCCCAGTTACTATGTTACTTGAGTGACAGTACCTAGTAGCCCTCCCTTTGGCAAGTATCAAACTTGTAAATGCTTTTTGTAGCCAGCATAGAGTCTTTTATTTCTTGTTTGAGGGATTTTCATCCATTCTTACTTGGAAAAGTCTTCCAGTTCTGTGAGATTCCTGGCTAGTCTTGCATGCACTGCTCATTTGAGATCTAGCCACAGATTTTTTAGATCAGGGGACTGTGAGGGCCATTGTAAAACCTTCAGATTGAGATAGTTTATTGTAGATTTTGACTTGTGTTTAGGATAATTTTCCATTTGAAAAGCCAACCTCTTTCAACGTCCGCTTTTTTTAAAGATGGTGTTATGTTTGCGTTAAGATTTTTTTGAAATTTCATTGAGTCCATTTTTTTAGTTACCCATGAAATATTCCCTGTACCAGTAGCTACAACCCATTCCCAAAGCATGAATGAGCCACCCCCATGCTTAATGGTTGGTGATATGTTATTTCCTGACGTTATGTGCCCTTTTTTGCATACTTCTGACGTTGAATTTTATGGTAAGGACACAAGAGACTTTTTCTTCTGATGACTCTTCCATGAAGGCCATATTTGTGATGATGTCTCTGAACAGCATAACAATGTACTACAACTCCAGAGTCTGCTTTGACTTTCTGATTTGCCTCTCTAGCAATCCTACGAGCAGATCTCACAGATATATTGCTTGGTCTTCTAAACCTTATATTGACCTCCACTGTTCCTGGTAACTGCCATTCATTAATTACATTTTCAAATGAGGAAAGGGCAACTTGAAAATGTTTTGCTATCTTCTTATAGCCTTCTCCTGCTTTGTGCGCCTCCACCATTTTCAGAGTGCTAGGCAGCTGCTTAGAAGAACACATGGCTGCTGTTTTTTGGCACAAGGTTAGAGGATGTTGGATTTTTTAAATTAATAGATAAAATTATAAAGTGGTTAAATGAGCAACCTGTTCATTCTGTTGGTGGCTTTGATGTGGAAGCCGCTCACTACTTTACATAGTTAACAAAAAAAAATGATGCCGAATGCAAAAATGACAACACTGGCATTTCCCTCAAATGTCTTCCTACAGAGAAATAACTCAGCAGGTATGCTGCTGTCTATAAGATGTGTGCACAGACCTATAGGAACAACAAAATCTATGGTCCTCTCCTCCACTTTTAGTAAGGGTTAATGGGAGACACAGAACTAATATTCTCGCATTTAGTCTCCAACCCATCAGACATTGATGACATGTACAGTATTGATATGGAATTATTGCCAGAAATATTCAATTAAATTCTAAAGAACATTAATCAGTTATATTTGTTAAGAATTTCATTGGGGCTCACAATCTAATTTACCTATCAGTATGTCTTTGGAGTGTGGGAGGAAACCGGAGTACCCGGAGGAAACCCACGCAAACACGGGGAGAACACACAAACTCCTTGCAGATGGTGTCCGTGCTGGGATTTGAACCCAGGATCCCAGCTGCAAGGCTGCAGTGCTAACCACTGAGCCACCATGCCGCCCTACAGTATTGATGGTGGTTGTGCTGTACTATCTTCAGGGCTCTAGATGTCAGGGTTCTCCATACTCGAGCTGTTTAAAGAGCCCTGGGCAACAGCATGCAAAAATACAGCTTTCTCTGATGATGCGAGCAGCCCTGGATAATCTACACCGGCAGGATGATATCATCCGGCGGAAGATAGAACCTGTGAGAAGAGATGGAAAACTGATGTAAGTAATGGGACTCCATACTAGAGGACACTACTGTGGTGTCACTGTGACCAGTCGGTGGAGGGATCCTCTCCATACACCGGTGCAGGGTCATTGTCAGTCATCATACATGTGACAATCCCACCACTGACAGATCATATCTGCACCACGTGAATCCTCACTGACATCATACAACATGGAGGTTATTCTCACACTTACCTCGCCTTCTTTCCCCCTTTTCCACTTTCTCAGATGTTTGTTCTTTTCTCAGTTCTTGTGCAGATGTTTTTGTCTTCTGAACTGGAGATTCTGATAAAAAGTCAGAAAAAGATGCTGATTATAAGCTCCAAAAATATTAGCTGTATATCTACAGAGTTATATAACTGATTACTGTGCACCTATAGGTTTTCTGTGTGCCGCCATGTGGTGTCCCCCCAAGGAACTTTGTCCCCTTAAAACGCAGTCACAGTGTTATGATATAATTCAGTGTAATTTTAAAGAGGACTCACTACCAGATTAGCACTGTCACTGCCTTCTATGCCCGCCGAGTTCTCACGTCTCGCGGGCAGCCCGAGACTGTCACTAGCAGTGACGTCATGGGCTCCCGCGATTCTTCGCTGTGAACGCGGCGGGCATAGAAGGCAGTGACAGCGCTGACGTCAGGAGAGCAGGAGATCGTCATAGCAGGTAATGATCTCATCTAACCTCCTGACAGCAGCGCTCGTCATCCCCTGCAGTGACCTGGGCTGACCTATTGATGTTAGCTCAGGTCACTGCACGGCTCTCCCAACCAATGGGGAACCTTCTGTTCTTTATTGACTGGGAAAGTGACTATGGTATGGATCATCGTGGGACCCCCTTATTGGATTACGCTGGACCCGGATTTGATTGTTCTTTTCAATAAATTGGTGAAAGAGGGAATGTTTTGGGGAGTGTTTTTTCAAATAAAACTTTTTTTGTTGTGTATTTTTTTTTTATTACTGACTGGGTTGATAGACGCGTGACATCACTAACACCAGGGCTGGATGCCAGGGGTGGATGTGGATGTGCCACTTCTGGGGCGGTTGTGGCCTGCTATTTTTAGGCTGGGGAGTGTCCAATAACAGTGGACCTCCCTAGTCTGAGAATACCAGACCACAGCTGTCAGCTTTACCTTGGCTGGTGATCCAATTTGGGGGACCCAATTAAATTAATTTAAAATAACAGCGTGATGTGCCCTCAGTTTTGGATTACCAGCCACGGTGAAGCTGTCAGCTGTGGTTTGCAGGCTGCAGCCATTTGCTTTACCCTAACTGGCTACAAAAGATAGGGGGGACCACACGTCATTTTTTTTTAGTTATTTATTTATTTTTTTGGCTAAATACAAGGCTAGGCACCCTTTAGTGCCACATGAAAGTCACTAAAGGGTGCCAGCTTAGAATATGCAGGGGGGTAGGACATTATATATGTCTTTCTCATCTATCTATCTATCTATCTATCTATCTATCCCTCCATTCATTCATTCATTCATTCATCCCTCTGTCTCTATATCTGTCTATCCATCTCTATATCTACTCATCTATTTATCTTTCTTGCTGCTTCCGTTTTTCTGGTCTCAAAAAAAAACGGAAGGCACACAGATGACACACGGATGACTTACCGACCGTATACGGTACGGATGACACACGGATGACTTACAGACCGTATACGGTACAGATGTCACACGGATGCCACACGGATGCATCCGTGAAAAAAAAAGGACCGTTTTTTGCGGCCCGAAAAAATAGAACGGTCATGTGAATGTAGCCTAAAGTAAAGGGAACCTGTCTGACATATTAGCAGACGCATATTTGCCCTATTAGCAGCTCCCTACCCATCACTGTGCTGTAAAATTGTGTAATATGAAAGCAATAAAAAACATTTTATTACTTTCATATTTCCTATGTAGATTACAGAGCCCCTGTCCCCATGGGTGGCGCCTTGCCCTGCATACTTTCCGTGGTATCACGCCCCTGTGGGCGTGATACCATGGAGTCACATGAGCAATGTCCCAGTCGCTCATTCTATCCTGCGCGTGTTTATACTTACCATTGCTGCAGACTTCTCTTCCGGGTTCTCCTTGTCAGTTTCAGACGCGCACTGCGAATGCGCAGTGCGTGTCTGAAGCCGGCGAGTGAACACCCGGAAAAGAAGCCTGCCGCAATGGTAAGTATAAACACACGCAGGATAGAATGAGCGACGGAGAGGTGAACAATTCCATCCAAAAGAACGGCAGCTGTAAGTCACCATCTGTAACTGCACTGTGATCTCTTGTATGTGCTGCAAGACCGATATCTACCTCTATATTGTCACCATATAGTAGTAATATCCGTGTCATCTGCTGAGGTTCCACTATACCCACGATTAGTCTGCGCCACCGCAGTTATCATGGTTACTTGGTAAGGGGTTCACTCAGATGTTTTGCCCCCCCCCCCGAGCTGAAACCCTAGCTACGCCACTGCTACAACCGTATGGGGGACTTTAACAAAACAAAAATCTGAATATTCGGGGACAGCAGTAATTTTCTGAGCCTTCATGGGCAGATTCACATCACTCTTTTTGATTATAGCTTATAATAGGATGACCTATAAACCTGTACACACCTGAGAATGAGGACGGAGATGACTCGCTGTTTTTAGGAGTGAAACACTTATTGTCAACATCAGTTTTGGAAGAAGAAGATTCTTTCTGCCTGTTTGGGAGAAGAAAGTCAAATAAGTTACAAGTAAAAACAACATAGAAGGAAGAAAATCTGTCTGTAAGGCAATTATTGTAAGACAACATGAAGGGGTCACCCTGCTCAGGACCCCATTCTACCAGAAAATATGAAGCCTGACTCACAATGATCAGCTGTTATTGCCAGTGTTATCGCAAGCCAGAACCACAGAGACCAGCAATCATGGGGTGGTGGATGCTGGACGTAGATTTGTGTTCTGAACATTTATCAGATCTAAACCCCCTAATAATAATAACAATAATAATAATAATAATAATAATAATAATAATAATATACTCACATGGCTGAGTGTTGTTCCCTGTTCTCTGGTGAACACTCTGGAGGTGACACAGGCTCTGCATTGGTCATCATCTCAGGGTGTTGTTCGCTTTTCTCTGGAGAACACTCTGGAGGTGACACAGGCTCTGCATTGGTCATCATCTCAGGGTGTTGTTCGCTTTTCTCTGGAGAACACTCTGGAGGTGACAAAGGCTCTTCATTCCTCATGATCTCAGGGAGTTGTTCCCTGTTCTCTGGAGAACACTCTGGAGGTGACACAGGCTCTTCATTCCTCATGATCTCAGGGAGTTGTTCCCTGTTCTCTGGAGAACACTCTGGAGGTGACACAGGCTCTGCATTGGTCATCACCTCAGGGTGTTGTTCGCTTTTCTCTGGAGAACACTCTGGAGGTGACACAGGCTCTGCATTGGTCATCATCTCAGGGTGTTGTTCGCTTTTCTCTGGAGAACACTCTGGAGGTGACAAAGGCTCTTCATTCCTCATGATCTCAGGGAGTTGTTCCCTGTTCTCTGGAGAACACTCTGGAGGTGACACAGGCTCTTCATTCCTCATGATCTCAGGGAGTTGTTCCCTGTTCTCTGGAGAACACTCTGGAGGTGACACAGGCTCTGCATTGGTCATCATCTCAGGGTGTTGTTCGCTTTTCTCTGGAGAACACTCTGGAGGTGACACAGGCTCTGCATTGGTCATCACCTCAGGGTGTTGTTCGCTTTTCTCTGGAGAACACTCTGGAGGCGACACAGGCTCTGCATTGGTCATCATCTCAGGGTGTTGTTCGCTTTTCTCTGGAGAACACTCTGGAGGTGACAAAGGCTCTTCATTCCTCATGATCTCAGGGAGTTGTTCCCTATTCTCTGGAGAACACTCTGGAGGTGACACAGGCTCTTCATTGCTCATCATCTCAGGGTGTTGTTCACTGTTCTCTGGAGAACACTCTGGAGGTGACACAGGCTCTTCATTGCTCATCATCTCAGGGTGTTGTTCCCTGTTCTTTGGAGAACACTCTGGAGGTGACATAGGCTCTTCATTGCTCATCATCTCAGGGTGTTGTTCACTGTTCTCTGGAGAACACTCTGGAGGTGACACAGGCTCTTCATTGCTCATCACCTCAGGGTGTTGTTCCCTGTTCTCTGGAGAACACTCTGGAGGTGACACAGGCTCTTCATTGCTCATCATCTCAGGGTGTTGTTCCCTGTTCTCTGGAGAACACTCTGGAGGTGACACAGGCTCTTCATTGTTCATCACCTCAGGGTGTTGTTCCCTGTTCTTTGGAGAACACTCTGGAGGTGACACAGGCTCTTCATTGCTCATCATCTCGTTTTTGGTGGTAAATAACTAAAACAGAAAAATATAAAATAGATTAAAAACTTTATTTCTGTAATTAGAGGGTTTTATACATTTTATTGACCACATACTTACTTTAGAAAACCGTTGAGAGGATGATGCAAAATGTTGGACTTCTGGCCAATCATTGTCCTCACATGTGTCCTCCTCATCTGAATCCATATCTTTGTATGTGAGAAGGTGAGCTGCAAAGTGCAAAGTGTTATCAGAGATTATTAGCACAAGACCGGATCAGTCATCATAATGATGGGAACCATCACATAAAATGAAAGACAAGACACACAGCAGATTTCTGCAGATGACGTCTCATTGTACTTACTACTGTTAAAGTAGTGGGTGTCCTCATCTGACTTTATATCAGGAATGAACAGGGGCTTCTGACTTAGAAGATTCTTGAAGTCTAAGTCTCGTAGAAATGGATGAGTTCTGACCTCATATGCTCCTCCTGGAAAAAGAAGACAAGAAATAAAGTGATAGTCATTCTCAGAGATACTGCTCCATATCTGTACAGCTTATGTTCATCTGAACTGAAGATGTAACACAGCCGACATGCAGAAAATGTCCTGACAGTCATAACATGAAGAATGGGGAATGGACAAGGCGGTAGAGACTCGGTGTAATAAGTAATTAGTAGTCTATTATAATATTACCTGTCCCAAGTCTTTGTGCTGGATTTTTTCTCAGCAGCTCAGTGATGAAATGACGAGCTCTGCTTGGAAGAAAGTGATTCTGAAGTGTCCACGGGATGTCATCTGTTATGTAAAAAGCAAATATTACAGGAAATAAAATATCTTCATTTATTTTCATAAAAACATTTTCCTTAACAAATCTAGAAACTACATAACAGAAGCAAACAAACTGAATAACAGCGACATCACATAACATTTAGATTTAGAGTTGAGCGAGTACCCAACTATTCGTACTCGCGATACTCATAACGAGTACTTTCTAATACTCGCATATTCATTCCGAATAGCGTGTACAATGCAAGTCAATGGGTAATACTTGCAATGTAACGAGTAACCCGAATTCCGTACTATTCGCTACTCGCACGAATAGTGCAGCATTCGGGTTACTCGTTACTTTGAGAGTTGTTCCCCATTGACATGCATTGCACACACTATTCGGAATGAATACGCGAGTATTAGACAGTACTCATTATGAGTATCGCGAGTACGAATAGTTAGGTACTCACTCAACTCTATTCAGATTACTTTACTTACCCCGGAGGACCTTCTGGAAAGTTTTCCTCTTGGAAGCCCCATTAAATGGAGTAATTCCAAAAATAAATTTATATAGGATGATCCCTACTGACCACCAGTCAACAGGCCGTCCATAGCCTATCTTTAGGATAACTTCTGGGGCCATGTAATGAGGAGTGCCAACAATCTGGAAACCAATAGAAGAATGAGATGATCAATAGATATAATTGTAACAAATAACATCAGAGGAAAGGTTTCCTAGAGAAATTATAAGAAAAGGAAAAAAAAATGAGATCTATAAAGTACAAGATCCTGTAAGTAACGCCAACCTCATTATCAAGGAACTCGCTGGTGATGTCCTCAACTGGAACATAGTAGATGTCTGATGTTGGCCTCATGAGGCCGACTTTCGAAACCCCAAAATCCGTGACTTTAATGTGTCCGGTTGATGTTATCAGGAGGCTGTGAAAGAAAAGATGGAGTCAGTCCCAAGTAATAACCCATAAACGGTACAACAAAATCTACCATTCTTCCCCTTCATTATACTACTAAGGTCACTTACTTGCCCGGCTTCAGGTCTCTGTGCACCACACCGTAGCTGTGCAGGTATGCCACCGCAAAGACTGTTTCTGCAATGTACATACGGGCCAAGGTGACAGGTAATGGACCTCTGGACTTTATAAGACTGGCACAGTCTCCCCCTAAAGGACAAAAACAAATATGAAAAGTGAGAGTTTGTTCCAATGTAAATTACACAGTGTGAAGGTGAAGTAAGCGGAGATACTGGGACAGGATGTCAGATATAGATATATATTAAGGTAGATATTTTATTGTATACTGCAAAGTGACCCTATACAAAGAGACAGGGCCAGGTCTCATCTACAAGCCTCTAATATATTTATCTGTGAAAGTTCCCATCTATAAAAACTTTTCAAATGAAGACAAATCTCCCTTTTATTCATAGTGGAAGTTGCAGCCATGCTCAGTGAGGGTGAGGGTGAGGAGACTTTCACAGAGATCAATGGTTCCTCAGGCATCCTGGTAACAGATAACATAGTAAATGCAGTGTGGACGTGTAACCATCCATGTGGTCACATTCTGGTTATATACAAGGTGCTAGGATTAATCAGACATGGGCTGGATATAGATACAATGGATGTGTCCTACCTGGTACATACTCCATGACCATATTCAGATGAAGCTTAGTAGGAAAGGAGCAGAACATGGAGGCCACAAAGGGACAATCCGCGAATGTTGAGATGTCCCTCTCCAAAAAGGCCCGTTTAAGTCTCTTTGGTTCTTTCAGGTTCTGCTTGTCCAGTTTCTTCACAGCGCATAACTGGTTTGTGTCTTTATGGCGCACTAAGTGGACAGCTCTGGAGAGGAGGAAAATCCATGATTTATTATAAATTGTTACTAACAGTCTGTCTATAGACCTCATCAATCAATCAATCAATCTCCTGTAAGACTAATATTAGATGTTTGGCCTTCACTAGACATCCATGTCTAGAATTATGTAAAATAACACTTCAGAAATGATCACTTAGGGGAGGTCCTCCTCCTCGTCACATCCTAACTGACAATTAGATGAGGACTCATATAATTTCTCTATAGGAACATTGTCCGGACAGGACACTGAGACATAGGCATCATCATAAGGAACCCTAGGAAATTAATATTATATCAAAATAAAGCTCACCCATAAGATCCACGGCCGATCACTTTGATCGGTTTATAGTCGCTCTTACAAGGAATTCTCCTTGAGTTTAATGATCCGATCAGGGCCTAAAAAGGAATAAGAAATGACTGTAAGAAATAGAATATGCAGGAAAATAAAAGCTCCAGATACAAGAAGGTCTCCATTATATATTATGTCCCCACTGATTACACTGCAGCAGATGTAGAGGATTTGATACAAGCCAGACCAGAACCTCCACAGAATATATTATATTATAGGGGGGATGTCCTCCATACACATATATCATTGCACTGCAGGGGAAAATATGGGACATGCAAGCCATACCCACTGATCTGATGATTATACAGACATCACTGATACTTACACTGGCAGATTCGTGGATGATCTCTGGTGTCTCACAAATTCCACCATCAATATTTGCCGGCACGGTTACTCCTAAAACAATGATAAAATAATAAAAGAGACAATATGTATTAGCTTATAGCAGCACTTATTATATAAAACATCCATATTATGAGGGGGAAAATGAGAAGATCCTTGCACCTAGAATAATACCAGGTATATGGATACTCTGCACACATTAATATATATATATATATACTTGAGAAAGTATTCTGCCCCCTTGATTTTTTCAATCTTTTCCCACATTTCAGGCTTCAATCATAAAGATAAAAATGTTAATTTTATGGTGAGGAATCAACAACAAGTGGACACAATTGTGAAGTTGAATGAAATTTATTGCTTATTTTAAAAAATAATAAACTGAAAATTGGGGCGTGCAATATTATTCGGCCCCTTTACTTTTAGTGCAGCAAACTCACTCCAGAAGTTCATTGAGGATCTCTGAATGATCCAATGTTGTCCTCAATGACTGATGAATATAAATACAATCCACCTGTGTGTAATCAAGTCTCCGTATAAATGCACCTGCTCTGTGATAGTCTCAATGTTCTGTTTAAAGCACAGATAGCATCATGAAGACCAAGGAACACAACAGGAAGGTCCATGATACTGTTCTGGAGAGGTTTAAAGCCGGATTTGGTTACAAAAAGATTTCCAAACCTTTAAACATCCCAAGAAGCACTGTGCAAGCGATCATATTGAAATGGAAGGAGTATCAAACCACTGCAAATCTACCAAGACCCGGCCGTCCATCCAAACTTTCATGTCAAACAAGGAGAAGACTGATCAGAGATGCAGCCAAGAGGCCCATGATCACTCTGGATGAACTGCAGAGATCTACAGCTGAGGTGGGAGAGTCTGTCAATAGGACAACAATCAGTCGTACAAGGAGAAAGCCATTTCTCAAAGATATCCATAAAAAGTGTTGTTTAATGTTTGCCACAAGTCACAAGGGAGACACACCAAACATGTGGAAGAAGGTGATTTGGTCAGATAAAACCAAAATCAAACCTTTTGGGCACAATGCCAAACGATATGTTTGGCGTAAAAGCAACACAGGTCATCACCATGAACACACCATCCCCACTGTCAAACATGGTGGTGGCAGCATCATGGTTTGGGCATGTTTTTCTTCAGCAGGGACAGGGAAGATGATTAAAATTGTTAAAATGGATGGGAAGATGGATGGAGCCAAATACAGGACCATTCTTGAAAAAAACCTGTTGGAGTCTGCAAAAGACCTGAGAATGGGACAGAGATTTGTCTTCCAACAAGACAATGATCCCAAACATAAAGCAAAATCTACAATGGAATGGTTCACAAATAAACGTATCAAGGTATTAGAATGGACAAGTCACAGTCCAGACCTGAATCCAATCAAGAATCTGTGGAAAGAGCTGAAAACTGCTGTTCACAAACGCTCTTCATCCAACCTCACTCAGCTCCAGCTGTTTGCAAAGGAAGAATGGGCAAGAATTTCAGTCTCTCAATGTGCAAAACTGATAGACACATACCCCAAGCGACTGCAGCTGTAATCGCAGCAAAAGGTGGCGCTACAAAATATTAACTTACAGGGGACGAATAATATTGTACTCCCCAATTTTCATTTTTTTTATTTTTTAAAAATAAGCAATACATTTTGTTCAACTTCACAATTGTGTCCCAGTTGTTGTTGATTCTTCACCATAAAATTAAAATTTTTATCTTTATGTTTGAATCCTGAAATGTGGGAAAAGGTTGAAAAAATCAGGGGGCCGAATACTTTCACAAGGCACTGTATATCTAATATATAAAGCTGAGTATATGTATGTATGTATGTATATATGCATCTATGTATGTCCGCTAAATGAAATTGCACCGTTGACACTCCATTTCACTCAGGGAACGATGTAGAAATTTTAACCCCACGCTTTAGGTATTCACCAAAAAATTTGCCTCCATTAAAGTCAATGGAGCTGGGAGCCACAGTGCAGCCAGAACTTCAGAAGAATGCGCAGCCACGCCCTTAAATGTAATGTTGGCATGTCACAATGTAGCCAGAGAAAGAGACAGACACAGACAGAGACAGACAGAGACAGACAGACAGGGACTGATAAAAAGACAGGGAAAGACACAGACAGGGAGAGAGACAGACAGGGAAAGAGAGAGACAGACAATGAAAGGAATTCCAATAATGACACGATTGAGGCCTATAAGCCTCTTTGTACATTTCTGATCTTAAAAAGCCCAGAGGAAAGAAGCACAATCACATGAGCCCCCTCCTTTATAGTCTATAAGGGGTCCAGGAACCATCACCAGCCTCATACAGAGGACAATGAGTAAATCTACATATTCTCTTCTGTTCTCTATAACTTAATACTTGAATGTAAAATATGAGATGATCGTCTTACCGTCCATCGGATCAGTGTTTAGCTCTCCCTGACGGCTATCAGACTCAGGGATATTCAGGCTTTGCCCCTCTTCGGAGTCACCTTTTGATGTTTTCTGAAGGATATAATATATACAATTAATATAATATTGCACAAATACTAAATTACCGTGTATACATATATATATAAGGCAGGAAGGACTAAACCTGGATTTACTTGATAATTTCAGCATTAAACAGACTATGCATACCCGCCCCCTCCAGTAAACCCAAATTAATATATCAGGGACATATATATACATCTGATCTGTAATAACTTGTATAAGAACTGCAGCATTTACAAGAAGGAAGATTGTGGTGATCGAGTGAGACACATGGGGAAATACAAGCCCCGCACCGCTGAGTACTGACTGTCATCACAGATGATGGAGTCCAAAGAAGGCCGACGGCAATAAAGTGACCTGTGTCTGCCGGGAGCGAGCAGAGAGGCCTCTAACATCATAAATGTGACTTTCTGCTATGTGACCTATAACCTGGAGAAGATCAGACAACAAGGACATGAGATATAGAAGATGATTGATCCTTACCTGGCGCTCCATTGAGTAGGCCGGATGCTCTAATACCTTCAGGACATTTTGGGCCAGTTGTTTAAAAAAGGCCAATTCTCCGCTTTGGGCTTTTTTTTCAGCCTATAGAGATAAAAATAAACAAGAAAGGAAAACCATGAGAGAAAGTGCAGAATGGAGGAGGCCATTGATATCTCCATGTTACTCCTGCTATCTGCACCACAACTGCTACATGACAGCTGACGAGGGAATCGGTCACTTATAAACCTTTAATTTTCCACGTCCTCCCTCCATACCCAGTGTATGTGTGGCGCCCCTGACCTGGTCAGGCACCACTGAGTACTGCACCCATGCTGGGGACAGTACAATACAGGTAATCCAGAAGGCTGACAGGGGTGTGGAACACAGGCGCATAGTGATCAGGTCTCACACATGTACCCATGAGAGGACCCCTGGGGATCCCAGGAGGGGGCAAGCCTTCACCTTCACTGGAATAGTGGAGGGGGTAGAGCCTCCATCTCCTCTCAAGGGGTGTGGTGGAGAGTCTAGTTGCTAGGTGGCGTAGGCAAGAACAGGAGAGGAGGGGCAGTGAGTCAGTTAGAGCAGAACTCCATAGAGCTCAGTGAGGAGCAGACCTGTGGGGCTGTTGCTGTCTAACAGCGCCCGCGCAGTGGCTACAGACGGGGGAGAACGGTCAACTAGGAGTGCTGCCTGAAAGCCAGCTTCAGCTAGAGAGTGCAACGGAGTGGGAAGTAAGGAGACTGCTAGAGAGCACCAGGCCCAACCGGGCGGCAGATCCCGAAGCGGGGATAGATTCAACTTTCTTCTGCTAAACCTGCCGGTGTGGGGCTCTTAAAGCCCACACCACAACACCACAAAAGCCGCAGCCACGTAACCACAAGTTAGGGCCCATAGGTCATAGGAGGCAAGAGGCTGGAGTGGCCTGGTCCGGGGAACAAGCACACGGCAAACAACAAGGGGAGAGAGGCTGCAGCATCTTCCCTGGGTGACCCCCATAGGGACTAAAAGTCGGGGTCACCCCAAACCACCAAGGGCTAAGGAAGGCGAGTCAGTAGTCACCCTCATAAAGTCAGCCTGAAGGATACCTGGTTCCCACCTGGTTCATCTCAGCTACGCCCGGGCTACTCACCCTGCCATCAAATGTGAGTAAAGCCCTTGAAAGACATTCCTGCTTGTGTGGTCATTCTGCGCCTTGTGGTACTACAAACTCACACCGGGCCCTGGGGCTTGCCTCACTCTCAGGAGGCTATTCCAACTAACTGCACACACCATCAGCCCCAGGCGTCCCCTAACCTGCAGTGGCGGTCCCCACTGACCGCAATACTGAGAGTGGCGTCACGATCAAAACAGAAGATTTCCTACCAGTGACGGAGATCCAGCTGAGTGGAGTCCCTGAAGGTATGCACCGATACAACACCCGTGGGGCTTCACATCTGGCGTCACGAACAGGATAAGGACTAGACCTGTTCAGACAGGTGACCATGTGCCTAGGCGGTCCGCTTGAAAAATTGGAAGCGCCACCATATTGCCACCATGAAAAGCGCGCTGAAAAACAACAGCAGCCCGCGCTGGGAGAAGTTACCGCCCACGAAGAGGTGTGGCTACCCAGAGATCCCCTGCAGAGTCCTGACCTCGCTGAGGAAGAAAGCGGAAGCGTCCAGAGACGGCGGAGCAGAAGAGAAGCCAGTAGCTTGTTAGAGGAAATGGAGTCCAGACGCGGATACCCAGAGCCAGGCTCTGCTGCCTGGTGGTGCCGGGAGCTTGCCATCTTCTGCGACCGGCTGGAGGCCGGGATTGTGCGACAGCTTAGGGAAGAACGCACGGAGCTCCTGGAGATGGCTGCGGCGGTGCGGACCTACGAGGAGGGAGCCGCGCGACGCATGTCAGACCGAGCGGCGACGACGCAGACCCCGATGCAGCCACAGATGGGTGAGTCGAGTGATGCCCCGGCCAGCACAAGTGCCCCGACCCCTGCTGCCACGCCCGTGGTCCCGGAAGAGGCGCCCGGTGCGGCGCCACCGAACCAGGCCGCAGCCACGCTAGATGCGGCCCGCCAAATCCAGGCCGCCGCAGCCATGCCCCGCCTGGCCCGCAAAGGTCCGACTACCACTGCGATACTGATCCGTGCCGCAGGTGTGACACTGACCCAGGCTGCCACCCTGCTGAGCCCAGTCCGCCAAGACCCCAACGCAGCAGCGACGCTCATCCGCGCCGCAAGTGATATGCTGAACCAGGCCGCAGCCCCGCCGGGTGCGGCCCGCCAAGCTCCGATCACTGCAGCGACGCCCGGCTCAGCCTGCACGGACCCCATCGAGGCTGCGACGCCAAGTGAGACCGCGGCTGCAGTGTCCAGTCCGGCCCGCCAGGAACCGGCCGCGACAGAAACGCCAATCCAGGCCGCCGCCATGCCAGGCGCGGCCCGCCAAGACCAGGCCGCCGCCATACAGGGCGCGGCCCGCCAAGAGATGGCATCACTATTTTCCCCGGCCTGCAAGGCCAGAGCAGACACCGCTCCCCAGTCCAGAGAGGTCCCTGCTAGGAAGACCCTGATAGGAGAGGACCCTGAATACTGGAAGCTGAAGGCTGACCTAGAGGCCCAGTTCCCACAAGAGATGGTGGATCGGTATCTGCTCCCTCCGCATACCCCCAAGGAGATTCAGGCAACCCCTGCAGCCGCGCCAGAGAGTCCACCGCCCAGACCAGCTGAAGAGAGCCCATCCCCAGCACTGCCACAACCAGAGTGCAGCGAAGAACTAAGGGGGAGAGGAGGCCAGGAAGCTGAGGAGCTGACTCCGGAGCCACCAGCAGTGGATCTATACTCAGAGCCGGAGATGCTGCCCTATTCACGCTGGGATGAGGAAGATTTGACACCGTCTGCAGACGAAGATCAGCCCAAAGACCTCACCTGGGAGCCCGCAGGCATGAACCCAGCTCGCAAGACACGGCGCAGCAGAACAAAGTATCCTCCAACACCACAGTCTCCAGAGCAGAGAGAGGTCACAGCCAGAGACCTGCAGGAGAAAAGGTGCCTAAGAAGGTCCAAAGCCCAGGCCAGAGGACCCCTGTGTCATGGCGTAGTGGAAGATTTCAACTTGAAAAGTGGTTATGGATTCATTGTAGCCCCTGGCATCAAGGAGGGGATATTTGTTAACAGGAGAGATGTAAGCGCTCATCTGCCTAGAGGACACCCTGGCAGAAATCTAAAGATGGGAGACTCAGTTCAGTTCACCATGCATCAAGGCGAAAGGGGATTGTATGCCCTGGACGTAGCGTTATGTCCCAGCAAACCTTACAGCCATCCCATGCTACAAGAAAGACAAGAAAGACAAGAAAGACAAGAAAGACAAGAAAGACAAGAAAGACAAGAAAGACAAGAAAGAAAAGACAGAGATAAAGAACCAGATGTAGAAACAGACGAAGACCAAGAAAGGAAAGATAAAGATCCTACAGATGAAACAACCACAGACAAAGATCCTACAGATGAAACAACCACGGACGACGACGGAGAGCAAGAAAGTCACAGGTGCCGGTGCCCTACATGCCCACGCCCTGGTGAAATGGAGGAGTAGAGTAGAGAGAAGTAAAGAAATACAGCAAGTTACCAGTTGAAGTTTTGACAAGTTTTGTTTGCAACGTTTAAGAACTGCGCCCACAAAAACTATTGTGAGAAAACCATAAACCTTAAGGCTATGAACTTGCTATAGCCACAAACTCTCGCAGTGTAAATAGTTACACCAGTGGCACCACCACCAGGTCCAGCCTGTTTAGGGGCTTGGCTCGTCTGCAACCAGGGGGGCCCGTCCGTAGAAAAGGGCCTTGGCTCACCTGCGACCAGAGAGCACGCCTGTTTATGGGGCCTTGGCTCACCACCACAAAGAGGGTACCTGGTCAGCACCAACTGTGGAGGCCGCCTCTGAATCCTGCCAGAAGAGGCTGACGGCGCGGATCCACCAGGCCAGGTATACCCTGAAACCACCAGCCCATGAAAGCCGCCTCTACATCCTGCCAGAAGTGGCTGAAGTCGCGGCCAACGGGAGAGGAAGATTGGAGGAAAGGTCTGGGGAAACGGATGGCCCAGACCTGGTCACCAACAGGACCGGTGACCTGCCTCCTGAGAGGGTTTTGGGTGGGTTAACGGACTTGTGGGTGGAGGGTGGTGATGTCTGATATCTGGTGGTTTTAAAAAAAAAATGTTTTACATGTTTTAATGTTTTATGTATTTTAAAATGTTGTCTTGCAGCCCGAGGACGTGCTGGTGATAACTAAGGGGGAATGTGGCGCCCCTGACCTGGTCAGGCACCACTGAGTACTGCACCCATGCTGGGGACAGTACAATACAGGTAATCCAGAAGGCTGACAGGGGTGTGGAACACAGGCGCATAGTGATCAGGTCTCACACATGTACCCATGAGAGGACCCCTGGGGATCCCAGGAGGGGGCAAGCCTTCACCTTCACTGGAATAGTGGAGGGGGTAGAGCCTCCATCTCCTCTCAAGGGGTGTGGTGGAGAGTCTGGTTGCTAGGTGGCGTAGGCAAGAACAGGAGAGGAGGGGCAGTGAGTCAGTTAGAGCAGAACTCCATAGAGCTCAGTGAGGAGCAGACCTGTGGGGCTGTTGCTGTCTAACAGCGCCCGCGCAGTGGCTACAGACGGGGGAGAACGGTCAACTAGGAGTGCTGCCTGAAAGCCAGCTTCAGCTAGAGAGTGCAACGGAGTGGGAAGTAAGGAGACTGCTAGAGAGCACCAGGCCCAACCGGGCGGCAGATCCCGAAGCGGGGATAGATTCAACTTTCTTCTGCTAAACCTGCCGGTGTGGGGCTCTTAAAGCCCACACCACAACACCACAAAAGCCGCAGCCACGTAACCACAAGTTAGGGCCCATAGGTCATAGGAGGCAAGAGGCTGGAGTGGCCTGGTCCGGGGAACAAGCACACGGCAAACAACAAGGGGAGAGAGGCTGCAGCATCTTCCCTGGGTGACCCCCATAGGGACTAAAAGTCGGGGTCACCCCAAACCACCAAGGGCTAAGGAAGGCGAGTCAGTAGTCACCCTCATAAAGTCAGCCTGAAGGATACCTGGTTCCCACCTGGTTCATCTCAGCTACGCCCGGGCTACTCACCCTGCCATCAAATGTGAGTAAAGCCCTTGAAAGACATTCCTGCTTGTGTGGTCATTCTGCGCCTTGTGGTACTACAAACTCACACCGGGCCCTGGGGCTTGCCTCACTCTCAGGAGGCTATTCCAACTAACTGCACACACCATCAGCCCCAGGCGTCCCCTAACCTGCAGTGGCGGTCCCCACTGACCGCAATACTGAGAGTGGCGTCACGATCAAAACAGAAGATTTCCTACCAGTGACGGAGATCCAGCTGAGTGGAGTCCCTGAAGGTATGCACCGATACAACACCCGTGGGGCTTCACATATGTAAAACACATGACTGCTTGTGACCTCTGACCTCCATAGGAGGCCATGATTTTAACTACATGCTGCAATACTATGGTACTGCAACATATAGTATAAGCGATTGAATGTTCGCATGTTTAAGTCCCCTAAGGAACCCTTACAAAACATGTAAAAAATAAAGAAAAAAGTTTTAAAAAATGTTTTAAAATATAAAAGTTCAAATCACCCCTCTTTATAAAAATTAAGGAAAAAAATTAAGTGAAAGTCTGATCTATGAAAATATGGAAATAATTAACACAATCAATAAACGTCATAATCCAATTAACCCTTTAGATACCCCCTCTCCCTTGTCATGTAGCCTGTAAACCCTATTTCGGCTCCCTGGCTGTTCTTATCTGGATATTTGGTACAGGATAAACAAACTAGTATTTCATTATTATTTTCCATTACTAATATTAACTGCTATTTACCTGTTGTACTAATGTCCTGATGTTCTTCTGTAAATGCTCAAGATATCGTAAGCTTATACGACCTTGGTTGTATTTGGTCAGGCAGTCTCTCACAAGCTCCATTACCAGCCGGTAAGTGAAGCTGATGACGCCATCGGATAGTGGCAGCACAAGGTTAGGGTCATAGGTGGTAAGAATCCCCTCAAGTCGTGCTAACACATGAAGTTTGTCTGGATGAATTCCAAACATTTTAAAGTAAATCTAATCGCGATCAATATATGACTAGCTATATAGCAAATCACTGACAGCAAGCAATGACCACAAAGTGTCAAAGTGACAGTCAGAGTGAAAACACTTCTATAAGAAGTGATGGTTAATTGTGATGTCATAATGGAATCGTGTTCTTGATTCTTAAATCGGAATCTTACCATATAAGGAAGTTGCCTAGCAATCCTTAAGGCTACACGCGCACACTGCTTTTTTTGCTGCGTTTTTGGTGCGTTTTTGGCTGCAGTTTATTTGTCAGGACTTTCTGACATCTGACTTCCCAGCAAAGTCTATGAGCAGTCAGATTTGCTGTGCGCACATTGCAGTTTATTTGTCAGCGTTTTATTTGTCAAAAGTTTGTGACGAAAAAAATGCAGCATGTTCATTCTTCCTGCGTTTTTGTCAACATTTGTCACAAAAACGCAGCAAAAACGCAGGTTATGAAAAACGCACCAAAAACGCTCCAAAAATGCACCGAAAACGCAGCAAAAACGCACCTATAATTACAAGCATTTTTTGTGACATTTCCAGGCTCTCTCTGACAAGGTGCAGTTTTGGCTGCAGTTTGTGAACACAAAAAGATGCAGCGTGCGCATGTACCCTAAGGAAGCATTAATATAGATGGCGCATCAGTAGTAGACGCGGGCATGGAGGAAAAAGCTATGGGTGCTTTACTTTTTTAATTAGCGAGGGTAATTTTATGTTGTAAGATAAATTATTTTTATCTGCTATTCACAAAAATTATAAACTTTTTAATCAACAAGAAATTAAGATTCTGGAGCTAAAAGAAGTTTCTTTACTGAGGAAAGAGAGGTGGACTGGGACCACATCCCGCCCTGGCATATGATGCTTGGAGGCCCTTGTTTCTCTCCCTCCCCCACTTCAATAGATGGGGTATCTATTCCAAATATGAACCTGCAATCACTGGACAAAGTCAAATTGCACAACTACCAATAATACACATTTATACATTTCTGAGGGGCACACTTAGGTGTTTCTATAATATTATATGTAATGCCCCTGAGACCCTCAGTGCACTACAGGGAACTGCATCCTCTTGGGGATGCAGGACCTACCCCCTGGGAGCTGGAGTACCAGTGCCGATTCCACCAACATACATCTAAACTCCTAGTTCTCCTCTCCACACTGGGCATAGAGGGTTAACCATGTAAGGGGATGGGTGCCATGGAAATGAGTCCTTGGGTATTGCCAGCCTGGTGAGAGGGGTCAGCAGGCAGTCAGAGGCAGTCGGGAGCACACAGGAGAGGTGTGCGGACGTGCCGAAGCTGGGTCCGTGTAACGGTGACCCCGGGGCACAGGAGAGGTTACCAGTATGGGTACCGAGATACCGCTGGGACTGGAGCACGAACGGGGCACAGGGCCCTTGGTCAAGCGTAAGTTTTAGACTGTTTTACAAATACAGTACCTGCACAGTGAGGACACCTTCACAGACTTCATCGAACCAAATAATCCGGGGGCATCAGCAGTAAACTAGGATCGGGGTTCGGACACTTAACTCCCTGCAGGGTCTGCACTGCCCACCGTACGGAGAAGGAGACTGTACCCCAAAAGGGACAGTCAGGGTCCCCAAACGCTCCACCCTACGAGAACTCAATCTACAGAGAGTGACGGGGAAAGAGCAACCTGGGTCACTACATTGGCACTGGTCCTCCTGGGACCTGAACCAGCAATCCCTAGGTCCACAGTGAGTAGAGACTGTTAAAGACAACCCGGTGTGGTCTCCATTATTGCCCCAGTACATCTCCCAGGCACAGCCCTACCTGCGGAGGGCCTACCATGACAGCTGCCACTACCATCAGCCCTGGGAATACCCACATTGAGTAGCGGCGCTTCCCCATCCTTAACCATAACCCGCAGGTGGCGTTGTGGTGCCCTGGACTAGCCAGGTCGTCACAGATAACACACAAACACCCCCACCCCCATTAGACAGTGACACCAGCCAAACCAAAAACCCTTGTTGCCTCCCTCCAGTGTCTGATGTCCACACCAGGTGGGGTGGAGCCAAGCGGTTGGCCCCACCCACCGAGGAGTTCACAGGCCTGGAGGCGGGAAAAGGACAGTTTAGTCCAGGAGGTGGAAGTGAGAGGAGTAAACACTGAGTGTCTGGGTTTGTGGCCCAGGCACTGACAGCAAGGTTGGCAGACGGTGGTGGCCGTCTGCAGGAGTGGTGAAGCAACGCGGAACTGTAGGACCGGGGTCGGGCGTTGGCCCGCCGGTACCGACCGGGGAGCGAAGTGAAGCCAGCACACACAGGCAGGGCCATCGGACCCCGACCAGGCTTGGAGCCGCCGACAATAGTCAAATATGAGTGTGACCGGAACCCCAGGGGTTTCCTAACCGCCAAAGACCTGATAGAAGGCAACCGCCCACACCGTGAGGGTATACAGCTACCACCTAAGGCTAGAGACCCAAGGGCCAGCGCCTGCGGGCAAACGGGCTCCTCCGGCATCCATCCACCAGGGAGCGGACTACCGTTGGGGATCCATAGTAGTCAACTAAGTACATCAAGATGCAGGGAAAGACAGCCGACATCACCTGTCCGGGGAGAGACACTGCAGCCGGCTGCGGGACCCATCCATCCAGCCGTTTGGTTTGCCGAGGACTTTGTGCATCTCTTACTGAGTGAGTACACCCGTGCCATCCGGCACCGCGCCGCGCTGTCCCTGCAACCCTGCACCTCACTAACCCAGCCTCCCCGTTACATCACCGGGCCCCGGGACCACCGACCCCTACCAACGGAGGGGGAAAACAACATCCCAGCTGCTCCCTACCATCGCTCCCGGGATCCCCGTCACCAGCAGCAGTGGTGCCCATTTTCACCACGACCCGTGGGTGGCGTCACGGAATAAATCCCCCAAACCAACCACCCTTTTCACTCACAGACGAGGAGCGCCGCTCGAGTCCCTGGATCCGGCCCACCGCTCGAGCCACCGAGCAGCAGCAAACACAGCAGCGCCGGACCCGAGCGTTAGCGAGTGTGCAGCAGCGGCGGCGTCCTCCCCGCCCGCGACAGCGTCACATGACAAAAACTCTTGTCTCCCCTGTAAATACCCCCCATTAACAAAAGGGGCCCAGATCACGGGCCTGGGCAATGGCCACCAGAGTGACATTACCATTTCTTACCGCCTGGGACCGAGTACCTCCTTCTCTGGGTGCTACATTAGTACACAGTCAAACCCCTTTATAATAACACTGTTCCACATATTTTCAAAAGTTGTCAGGTTCTATTATGAAATCAGCCATTTCTCAATCATTTTCACCTCCTAAATTCAAATCTGACAATGACATTTTTTTGTTGGCTCCTGTTTCTGTGATTTCAGAGTTTATCACTTACTGCTATATATTAAATCATAAAAGTTTCAGTACTTTGAAACATTATTATTTTTGCAAATATAAAGATGCAGTATATTTTGCCAATTTTCTGATATTTATTTAGAGGAAAATTAGCAACAATTCAAATAACTAAAACTTGTCTAAACACCATTGTGATGTAAAAAAAAAAACGTTTGTTTAAAAGAACTGAGAGTCCTCAGTGGTTGATACCTTTTAATGGCTAACTGAAAAGATGGTAATAATAGCACATTGTACATTGTGATGTATGAAGTTACAGAAATTGTGCTGTAAAATCTGTTTCTCATTCAGTGACAATTCGTTTGTACTCCTGCATCAGGTCATCATCTAATAGTAATCTGCAAGCATTGATGGACTCCATTTTCCCTGATATCTTTTCACATAGCACCAGTGGCATAACTAGAGTGCGATGGGTCCCGGTGCGAAAGTTGGGCCTGGGCCCCCCTCCGGACGTTATTCAAATGAATGGGCACCTGTAGCGTTCTAAATTCTATAAAGACATATTAATTGCCCCTTCCCCCCTTCATTATGCAGTAATGTTCCCAATCTTGGTACATATGTCCCCCATACTGGTAAATATGTCCCCTGATATACATGGTATTGTCAGGGCCAGGCGGTCGGGCAGACCCAGGAGGTGGATCCACTGGGCCGAACTCTAAGATGGTGGTAAGGAGTCCGGTAGCTGAAGCACTATGGGCAGTAGAACAGTCCGTGCCAGTGAGTGTAACGAAGGAGTCCCTGGGACCGCGGAGTCACAGATGGTAGTCCGGGTGACGTAGCTCAGGTTCGGAAGCCGAGGTGATGTCAGGCGGGGTCCGGAACCTTTGGAGCGAGATGACGGGTCACCGCAGGGATCCGAGATGGTACGGACTGTCAGATGGCAGACGGGCAGCGTGCGGGGTTCGGGATTCAGCAGGACCGGATGGCGAGGCAGGATCAGCTCTAGAAGAGAGATACGTGAGTATGGCAAGACGACACAAGGAGACCTGACTCCTAGCTTGGAAAACACGAAGATCAGGCCCCGCCCTCTTGGACAATACACCCCTATATACCCTGTACCTGTTCAGCCTCATTTCCTGTTAATGGACGCTGGCCCTTTAAGAAAGGGTCAGTGACCGCGCGCGCGCCCTAATGCGCATGCGCGCAGCCCGGGTGCCAGAAGCCAGGGAAGGAGGCTGAGAAGAGGACGCAGGGGAGCCGGCCAGGGCCTGGGAGGCCGTCGGGCGCCGCGATCGGAGACCAGGGGGCCTGGGAAGGACGGGCACCGGAGCCAAGGACCCGGGGAGCGTGGCAGGTGAGCCGGGGAGCGGGGCTGAGGACCCGGGGAGCGGAGCGGAGGACCCGGGGAGGGGAGCCAAGGACCCGGGGAGCGTGACAGTACCCCCCCCCCCCACGCCCCCCTCCCCGCAACCGGGACATGAAGGCACGGATCAGAGGAGTGCCCACGTTCTCCCTGGGCTCCCAGGACCTATCCTCAGGACCATACCCCTCCCAGTCCACCAGGAAGAACTGTCGACCTCGTACGGTCTTCATGGCCACGATATCCCTTACCGCATAGATGTCGTCATCGGCAATAGGTGGAGGAGCCGGACTGGCAGCAGCGGAGAAGGGACCAAGGACAACCGGCTTCAGCAGGGAGACGTGGAATGAGTTGGGTATCCTCATCGTGGCCAGGAGCTGTAGCTTGTAGGAGACCTCATTGATCTTGGCGAGGACCTTAAACGGCCCGATGTAGCGAGGACCCAGCTTGTAGGAAGGTATCTTCAATCGGATGTACTGGGAAGCAAGCCAGACCAGGTCACCAGGAGAGAAACACGGAGGGTCCAGACGCCTCTTGTCAGCGTGTTTCTTCATCCGCTGGGAAGCGCGTCCAAGGGACGCCTTGACAGAGTCCCAAATGGTAGCGAAGTCACGGGCTACAGTATCAGCCGCAGGGACATCCGAAGAAGGGGATATAGGCAATGGAACGGAGGGCTGAAGTCCGTAAACGACATGGAAGGGAGATTTGGAGGACGACTCACTGATGTGGTGGTTATGTGAGAATTCAGCCCAAGGCAGAAGCGTGGACCAGTCGTCGTGATGGGTGTTGACATAGTGACGTAAGAAGGATGTCAAGATTTGATTGACCCTCTCCACTTGGCCATTAGACTGAGGATGGTATGCGGAAGAAAAGTCCAGAGTTACTCCCAGGTGTTTGCAGAGCGCCCTCCAGAAGCGGGAGGTGAACTGAGTTCCTCTGTCGGACACGATGTGGGATGGAAAGCCATGCAAGCGGAAGATGTGATGGATATAGGCTTCCGCGAGTTCCTGAGCAGAGGGCAGTCCAGCCATGGGGATGAAGTGGGCCATTTTGGAGAACCGGTCCACCACGACCCATATGACTGTGTGTCCAGAGGATAATGGCAAGTCCGTAATAAAGTCCATCGCAATGTGTTGCCAGGGAACTGAGGGTATAGGCAGAGGCAGAAGACGGCCATAGGGCAGGTGTTTGGGCGTCTTGTTTCTGGCACAAGAGGAGCAGGCAGAGACAAAAGCAGCGACGTCCTTGCGAAGGGATGGCCACCAGTAATGGCGTGCAATCGCACCCCATGTTCTCTTCTGGCCTGCATGACCGGCTGTTTTTGAGGCATGACCCCAGTGTAACACTTTTTGCCTGTCAGTCTCAGAGACATAGGTCTTTCCGGGCGGTATCTGGGCCAGGGTGACAGGGGCCACCGAAATGATCTTGCTAGGAGAGATGATGGGTTGGGTAGTCTCTTCCTCCTGTTCCATGGGCATGGAAGACCTAGACAAAGCATCAGCGCGTACGTTCTTGTCCGCGGGTCGGAAATGGAGCTGGAAGTCAAACCTGGCAAAGAATAGGGACCACCTGGCTTGCCGTGGGTTCAGTCGCTGAGCGGACCGCAGGTATTCCAGGTTCTTGTGGTCCGTGTAGATAATCACGGGGTACACTGCTCCTTCCAGGAGGTAGCGCCACTCCTCCAGAGCCAGTTTGACCGCCAATAGTTCTCGGTCACCGATGGTGTAATTGCGTTCAGGTGCTGAGAAGCTCTTGGAGAAGAAACCGCACGTCACCATCTTGCCGGAGGAGGACTTCTGCATGAGCACTGCTCCGGCTCCCGAGGAGGAGGCATCCACCTCCAAGGTGAACTGGCGGTTTAACTCCGGACGGTGGAGTACAGGCGCGGAGGCAAATGCTCGCTTCAGTGAGCAAAACGCGGCGTCGGCCGCAGGTGACCAGTCCTTTGGATTAGCCTCCTTTTTGGTCAAAGCGGAGAGAGGAGCAGTCAGGGCAGAGAAGTGAGGGATAAACTGGCGGTAGTAGTTGGCGAATCCCAGGAACCGTTGGATTGCCTTCAGTCCAGAAGGGGGAGGCCAGTTGAGTATGGAGGAGACCTTCTTTGGATCCATCTGCAGTCCAGTGCCCGAGATGATGTATCCCAGGAAAGGGAGAGAAGACTGCTCAAAGACACACTTCTCATATTTGGCGTAGAGACGATTCTCTCTCAGTCTTTGTAGAACCAGCTGTACGTTCTCTCTGTGGGTCTGGAGGTCCGGAGAGTAGATAAGGATGTCACCCAGATAAACTACTACACAGATGTAGAGAAGGTCCCGGAATATGTCGTTCACCAATTCTTGGAAGACTGCTGGTGCGTTACACAAGCCGAAGGGCATCACGCA
The DNA here is from genome assembly GCF_048569485.1 of Anomaloglossus baeobatrachus. Classification (NCBI taxonomy): domain Eukaryota; kingdom Metazoa; phylum Chordata; class Amphibia; order Anura; family Aromobatidae; genus Anomaloglossus; species Anomaloglossus baeobatrachus. The sequence goes on from NC_134355.1 coordinate 655,131,901, forward strand.
GTATTCATAGTGCCCATCGCCAGTATTAAACGCGGTCTTCCATTCGTCCCCGGAGCGGATACGAACTAGGTTGTATGCACCCCGCAGATCCAGCTTGGTGAACACACGGGCTCCTCTGAGCCGGTCGAACAATTCGGGGATGAGCGGCAGAGGGTACTTGTTTTTGACGGTGATCTGATTCAGACCCCGGTAGTCGATGCATGGGCGTAGGTCACCCTCTTTCTTCTTAACGAAGAAGAAGCCCGCTCCCGCAGGAGAGGAGGATCTCCGGATGAATCCCTTTGCCAGACTCTCTGTGATGTAGGTAGACATGGCCCTGGTTTCGGCGGGAGACAACGGATATATCTGTCCTCGAGGTGGTGTTGTTCCTGGGAGCAGGTCGATGGCACAATCGTAGGGACGGTGTGGCGGAAGTACCTCAGACTCCTTCTTGTCAAAAACGTCTGCGAAGGACCAATAGGCCGAGGGCAGTTCCGGTAGGTTCTCTGGAACCGGAGGTCGTCGGATGGGTTGTATGGATTTCAGACACTTCTCATGACAAGCAGGGCCCCATTGGGTGATTTCGCCAGTACCCCAGCTGACTGATGGTTCGTGTGTCCGCAACCAGGGAAGTCCCAGCAGGATTTGATGGGACATGTGTGGTAGGACGTAGAGAGCGATGTTCTCGGTGTGCAGGGCACCGATACGCAGTTCGACCGGTCTGGTGACCCAGGAGATGGTATCAGAGAGGGGTCTCCCATCCACAGAGGCAATCACTAGGGGCTTCTCGAGTAGAGTAACAGGCAGCTGGCACTTGTCCACAGTGGCCTGCTGGATGAAATTGCCTGCTGCTCCAGAATCGAGGTATGCCTCAGCCGTGAAGCGCGTCTCTCCCGTAGACACTTGCACAGTCCACATAACCGGATCTGAGAGAGTCCCAGCACCTAGGGTGGCCTCTCCTACCAACCCTAGGCTTTGGAGTTTCCCGGCCTTTCTGGACAGGAGCGTAGGAGGTGTGTTCCCTCTCCGCAGTAAAAGCAGAGGCCCTTGGCGAGCCGCTCTGCTAGACGTTGTTCAGACTGTCGTACTCGGTCGATCTGCATGGGCTCGTGGACGGGAATCCCAGCTGTTGATGACTGAGGTACGGAGGGCTTCTGTGGAGGAGAAGAATGCCGTACCGGACGTCTCTCACGAGACAGCTCTTTGGAGCGCTCCTGAAAACGAATGTCCACTCGAGTTGCTAGGGCAATCAGGGCATCTAGGGTGGAGGGCACGTCACGACCCGCCAACTCATCTTTGATGCGACTCGAGAGTCCCTCCCAGAAGGCGGCTGTTAGGGCCTCATTATTCCACCCGAGTTCTGAAGCCAAAGTGCGGAAACGGATGGCGTATTGGCCCACCGTCAGTGTTCCTTGACGTAATCGGAGAAGAGATGAAGCAGACGCAGAGGCGCGTCCCGGCTCGTCAAAGGTGCTGCGAAAGGCCTGCAGGAACTCTTGAAGATCCTTGGTCATAGGATCCTCCTTCTCCCACAACGGGTTCATCCACGCCAGTGCCTCGCCCTCCAGGTGAGACATGATGAAGGCGACCTTGGCTTGGTCGGAGGCAAACAGATGTGGCAGCTGCGTGAAATGGAGGGAGCATTGGTTTATAAACCCCCTGCAGGTCTTGGGATCTCCGGCGTACCGGGGTGGTGAAGCTAAACGCAGTCGGGAAGCATCCGAAGAGGCAGCCACGGGAGCGGGGGACGTGGCTTGACTAGTGGCGGCTTTGGATGTTGAAGACGTGACTGCCGCTTGTAGCGTGGTCAGGCGAGTGTCCACGGACGTCATAAAGTTCAGCATGCGGGTCTGGACTTCACGCTGGCGTTGGAGTTCCTCTTGCAAGGCTGCTAGTGCTGCAGCGGGATCCATGGCCTGATCTTACTGTCAGGGCCAGGCGGTCGGGCAGACCCAGGAGGTGGATCCACTGGGCCGAACTCTAAGATGGTGGTAAGGAGTCCGGTAGCTGAAGCACTATGGGCAGTAGAACAGTCCGTGCCAGTGAGTGTAACGAAGGAGTCCCTGGGACCGCGGAGTCACAGATGGTAGTCCGGGTGACGTAGCTCAGGTTCGGAAGCCGAGGTGATGTCAGGCGGGGTCCGGAACCTTTGGAGCGAGATGACGGGTCACCGCAGGGATCCGAGATGGTACGGACTGTCAGATGGCAGACGGACAGCGTGCGGGGTTCGGGATTCAGCAGGACCGGATGGCGAGGCAGGATCAGCTCTAGAAGAGAGATACGTGAGTATGGCAAGACGACACAAGGAGACCTGACTCCTAGCTTGGAAAACACGAAGATCAGGCCCCGCCCTCTTGGACAATACACCCCTATATACCCTGTACCTGTTCAGCCTCATTTCCTGTTAATGGACGCTGGCCCTTTAAGAAAGGGTCAGTGACCGCGCGCGCGCCCTAATGCGCATGCGCGCAGCCCGGGTGCCAGAAGCCAGGGAAGGAGGCTGAGAAGAGGACGCAGGGGAGCCGGCCAGGGCCTGGGAGGCCGTCGGGCGCCGCGATCGGAGACCAGGGGGCCTGGGAAGGACGGGCACCGGAGCCAAGGACCCGGGGAGCGTGGCAGGTGAGCCGGGGAGCGGGGCTGAGGACCCGGGGAGCGGAGCGGAGGACCCGGGGAGGGGAGCCAAGGACCCGGGGAGCGTGACAGGTACATAACGTCTCCATCCTGGTATATATTTATCCAATCCTAGGCTGATCCTAGTAAAAATGTCGCACATCCTGGGCCCATCCTAATATATGTCTCCCATCCTGATATACAGTATATGTTCCTCATCCTGTTCGTATGTCCCCCATCTTGGTATATATGGTCTGGGACTGTCTCTAATGCATAATTAAAAAAATAAAAATAATTTAAAAAAAAAAATACTCATCTTTCCTCTGCTCCCACATCTCCCAGTGTCCTCTGTAGCGAGCGCGGAGTGGCCTGCAGCTGACATCGGAGTGCGTGTGTATTGCAAATATAAAAATGGCTTTTTTTGAGCACATACATTATGTTATACTATAACATATTGTTTAACCATACAGAAAAAGTGTACATGGTGACAAAATCTTGTGTATGCTTAAGGGTTTCTGTGTGTTTGTTGTATATGTACAGACAGACAATATACCATTGTAGGAGAATCCTTATGATTTACTTTAGTTCAACAATCTGATGTTTTATGGGTTTGCTATATACACAGACAGACAATATATCCATTTACCTAGCTCAAATACCTGATGTGTATTCTTGGGAGATTTGAATATCTGTGGGTTTATTACCCCATTGTCTGATGTGTGGTGTATCTCTGATTCATCTATAGGCCACTTCACACATAACGAGATCGTAAACGAGATCGTTACTACGTCACAGTTTCTGTGACGCAAGAACGACTTCAATTGCGATCTCGTCACGTTTGACACGTACCAACGATTCACCCCCTGCTGCGAAATCGCTGATCGATGCCGAACAGCTTGGGCCATTTTTGGCTCGTTGGAGTCCTGCTGGGCTGCATGAATCTGTATGTTTGACACCCTATTAACGATTTCGTTGACGACCTAGATGAGATGCACGAAGGCGTGTTGTTGCGTCCCCGTTTCCACGCCCCTTCTGCACCCATTGGTTGGCGCTGAGAACAATAGTGTGTAGTTACGTCACCATTTCCGCGCCCCTCTCTGCACCGATTGGTTAGCAATGAGAACACTATTGCATTCTGATTGGATGCTTTGTTCCCTTTTGAGTCTTCTAGGAGCAAACCTGTGACTACACCCAGATTCATTCGTGCTTTGTTCCCGCTTGCTTGGTTTTCGGATCAAAGCTGCATCTTCCCTCATTCGTTCCCGAGCGTGTCGCTGTATTCCAGATTCATTCGTGCTTTGTTCCCGCTTGCTTGGTTTTCGGATCAAAGCCGCATCTGCACTTGGATATCCCTCATTCGTTCCCGAGCGTGTCGCTGTGAGGATCGAAACTGCGATTATTAATAGATAGCATAGACGGCTGCATTTTCTGGACGCGGTAAGTCATTTTCGAAAAGTCTTTGTTACTTGTTCCATGTTTTTGTTATAGTATTGAAAGTATTTGTGTTTATAGATAGTAATTATTTTTGCGGATAATGAAAGTGGTTGGTTGTTATCTGTATACACATTGCCTTTTGTGCGTCCATCGTCCTTTTATGTGTCCTTATCTAGTATTGCTGGCTATTTTGTCTCTCTGCTACAGCCGCCATTTTGTTTCTCTGACACAGTTACAGCCGCCATTTTGTTTCTCTGACACAGTTACAGCCGCCATTTTGTTTCTCTGACACAGTTACAGCCGCCATTTTGTTTCTCTGACACAGTTACAGCCGCCATTTTGTTTCTCTGACACAGTTACAGCCGCCATTTTGTTTCTCTGACACAGTTACAGCCGCCATTTTGTTTCTCTGACACAGTTACAGCCGCCATTTTGTTTCTCTGACACAGTTAGAACTGGTGCACTTCTATGGGGGCGGCCATTTTAGTGTCTCTTCTACACCCCCCCAAAAAAATGTGATTGGTTTATAGCAACTTTTCTCATCTTTACATGTTTTTTTGCAGTGTGGACAACATGAACGACATGCAGCGTGTTGTGCTGGGTGCTGCATTGATGTTTGAGGCCGGTCGGCTACGTGAAGGGGAACAGAGGCGTTCCAAACGAAAGCGCTGCATGTGGACCAGAGAGTGGCTGCAGAAGAGGTACAAATACTCCCACATGCAACATGCAATTTTCTGCGGATGTCAGAAGAATCATTCAGCCTTTTACTCGAAAGAGTTACGCCAATTATTCAGCGCAAGAATACAGTGATGCGTGCTGCCATCCCGGCAGATGAAAGATTGGCAGTCACGCTGCGTTTGCTGGCCACCGGACGCTCCCTGCAAGACTTACATTTTTCTTCTGCAATTTCAAGGTCCCTGCTCAGCGTTCTTATTCCGGAGACATGTAGAGCAATTTTCCACAGTCTGCGTAACTACATTGAGTTCCCCAAAACTGTGGAGGAATGGCAGAAGATTGCCTCCGATTTTGAGCACCTTTGGCAGTTCCCAAACTGTGGTGGTGCTTTGGACGGGAAACATGTGCGGATCACTCAACCACTGAACAGCGGCTCCTATTTTTATAACTATCAGGGCTATTTCAGCATCATCCTAATGGCCCTTGTGAATGCCAATTACGAATTTATTGCTGTTGATGTTGGCATGAATGGCAGGGTTTCTGACGGTGGGGTTTTAGAACACACAGGCTTTGGTGAACGTTTGCAAAATGGTGAACTGCACTTGCCCCCCAACTCTGACACTACCGCAAACCTTAACTTTGTATTTGTGGGCGATGAAGCCTTCCCACTTCATCCCAATCTCATGAAACCATTCCCCCAGAAAAGTCTAACGGCGGAAAGACACAGGTTCAATTACAGATTATCAAGGGCACGCAGGGTTGTGGAAAATGCCTTTGGGATAATGGCAAATCGCTTCCGAGTTTTCCACACACCAATTAACCTGAGTCTACCATCAATAGACGCAGTTGTTTTGGCCTGTTGCGCCCTTCACAACTTTCTTCGACGGCAAGATGCTATTACGTACTGTCCAAGAGGCTTTGTAGACTCTGTTGACTTAAATGGTGAAGTGGTTCTTGGCGAATGGCATTCTGAAGATCCCGCAATCGCAGGACTTCAACCATTGGCGCCCGGCAGAAATACCGATGATGCGAAGGCCTGTCGAGAAAAGTACTGCCAATATTTTAATGGTCCTGGTGCAATTACGTGGCAGCATTAGATAAACTTGTATTGAGCACATTTATGCTGAGTTTTATTTTCTTGTATTGATTTGTTTAAGAAACTTCCCTTCTTAATTTTAAAATATATGGTTACTTGTATTGTTATGTTCATCACATTTATACTAAAATGTCATTTTTGAAAAATGATTACTTTAATAAACAGTTGTTTTTACTTTCCACAAGATTTGTTTGTCATTCATTCACTAGTAAGGGCTACTGTGGGGAGCAGTACCACCATTGCTGCCGTTCCATCACCCCCGGAGGCCCCATACAGCAGCGGCGGATTAAGGTGGCGTCACGAATATAAACTACAATCACCCCCACTGAAGCCATGACTCCCGCCACCACTTACGACCCCCAGACTAGTCCGGCCCGGCACCGGGTGTCATCACCGCTATCATTGGGCCTCCTGCTCCGGATCGCACATTGAGAGTGAGCGTAGCGAACAACAGCGTGCCAAAATATGTGCCAAACCAGTTGATTTCCACCACATATTACATATGGGTGCACTAAGA